>NW_009627325.1:7639-10051 GCF_000690535.1 Cariama cristata | reverse complement strand
AGCCTTGTGCCGGGGGTTCTGCAGTTTCGTGAGTGAAACTGTTTCTCCACAGACCTCAGTGCAGTGGAGCACTGATCTCTGTGCTCGCTGGCTGCGGTAGCCTTCAGAGACGCTATGTTGTATAGCGGGGGTATCAAATAGCTGAGCTTAGAAACGTTGTTGGTACTGCATTAAACGATGCTCTAATCGAGCAGGGTGAATTGTAAGCTAATAATGGCATAAAAGCAGGCTCTTCCTGAAAAATCTCTGTCAGATGGAATTGCTATGCATTGTGTTGATGCTATTAGGAATTACACTCTAATAAGAGGAATTACACTCTAATAAGTAATTTCTGTATACATTTAAAAAAATCAGATCTGACCAAACCCTGCCCATACCAGTTGTCTGCTTGTTTCCAAGCCTAGCCACGAACAAGAGTTTTACTTTTCCTGATCTACTTCAAAAGCATGTTGACAGTTGAAGACAGTCAGTTGTAAGCTCCTGTATTATCATAGTCTCACAAGCGTAGTGTAAGTAAACAGGGTAAGCATTATAGGCTATTAGTCATTAAATTGTAGATGTCAATGCTAAAATCTGTTGCTGTTGAATGTAGAGCTTTTTTCTTCCATGGAAGAGAAGAAAAATGGATAGAAAGTTCCACTCTTTTGTGTATTGTTTCGGAATCCCGTTTCGTAATTAAACTTAAATTAAGCAGTGTCACTGTTCTAGTGATGCTTCTCCTCCATGTGATGCTCTCTCACTCCCCAATACCTGTGCATATTTTTAATCAAGGTGATGTTGTAACTTCTTTTTTAAAAGCTGGCATAAAATAAATAATACTTCTAATTCTGTGTAGAAATATACACAGTATCATGGTAGTATGAATGTGTTTTTTGCAGTGCACTTAAAAATTACATGACTGTGTTATGTTAATAAACTTATTTGTTTTAGGCACCTCCAAAAGCCATACCAAAGACTATTGAAAATCAGAGAGTGTATGATGAAACAACTGTGGATCCCAATGATGAAGAGGTAACTGCTTCATTTCTGCATATGCAGAAGGGACATAAAATGGATTGATGAAACCTAACATTCACCACTCTCCTGTTAAGGTGTCAATTAATTACTTTTTACCTGTGATCGTTCGCTAACAGGTCATGTCATTCTTTCATTATGTATATTAGATAATTGCCTTTTGCATTACTGCTGTTGATACTAAAACCTGCCAATGTTCATCACACTGGATTCTTAAAAATGTAAAACCCACATGCCTTGTGATGATTAATTATAGGGTAGATCTTGTGAATTGAAATTTTTCCTACTAAATTCAGTTTCATCACAATTTAGATCAGATTGAACAATTGTTCTTCAATTGTTTCATGTATAGTGGATTAATAAGACTTTTCTTCTTCCAGGTTGCTTTTGATGAAGCAACTGATGAATTTGCACCATACTTCAACAGGCAGACAGTTCCCAAGATTCTTATTACGACATCAGACAGACCTCGTGGGGTACGTATGTTTTACTTGGAGAGTTCTCAGTAATCAACTGGTTATAAGATACCAAGGTTTTCATACTATGATTGGTAAATTAAAGCTGAAAACAATAGCTTTCACATGGATTTTTTTTTCCTGCTGTTTTATTTGGTGACTATCAATAACCTTGTACATGTATGTAATCTATTAGTTTCTCTAGCACTGTTTGTTTCCTTCATAAGAAAAAAGCACCTCATGCATATGTTCGTGTATGCAAGTGATCTGCATTACCTGAGTGGGAGATTACTGACATTGGTGAAAACCATAAAAGAAGTGGTTTTAAAAATAGGAACAAGCACACCTCAAAGTTTATCTGGAAACTCAGACTTTAGTACCTGAAGTAATAGTTATATTGTCTTTTGAAATGTTATGAACTTTTTGTAGACCAATGCCCTAAATAATGAGTTTGGAGGTTATGCTTTTGGAATTTTCCTGCTTTTCTGCGACTGAGGGAGGCAAAAAAAAATAGTTCAAAAAAATTTAAAAAGTCCCTGGTGTGCTGCAGTTTTTACTGCAAATAATTATTTTTTTTTTTCCACTGACTGAATGAAGTAACTTAACTTGTCTTCAAATGTTTTATAGAGATACTGGAAGTAATACGTCATCAGGGAGGGCCGTTGGAATGAGCAGCCCTCCATTCCCCTAATATTTGGATTTGGCACTCTATTCACCACATTGCAATTCACCTGTTTTGCAGAGAACAGTGAGATTCTGTGAACAACTGTCTACTGTTATACCTAACTCACATGTCTACTATCGAAGAGGGCTGGCTTTGAAAAGAATTATTCCACAGTGTATTGCAAGGGACTTCACGGATTTAATAGTCATTAATGAAGATCGCAAAATACCAAGTATCCTTTTGTGTATTTATTAAAATAGATATACTAGCTCCAGGCCT
>NW_009627325.1:0-7621 GCF_000690535.1 Cariama cristata | reverse complement strand
TAGTGTGCATCAAAGGTCTACTTTATTCTGGATTTTTCACTGTGCAGCTTACAGGGTAACTACAGAGTTAAAAATCACTGTGCCAACTTGAATATCTGATGGCTAATGGAATTTGGAATTATTAAAGAAAGTGTGTTGGCTTTTTTTAGTTTGTAATGCATGGATAAGCATTATTATTATTTCAGTAAACTTAACAATTTGATTAATTAACAAGTTTTTCTGACCAGGAAGTTCCATTTAATTTTGCTGACTAGATAAAACATTACTAATTAATAAAGTGAGAAAGCTATAGAAGATCACTCCTGTTAGCTATTGAAACAAAATGTAATGGACATGCTTCAGAACACTAGTTAACTAGTTTATGAATGTATGTTCAAACATATAATGAAAGCTTGTATATCAGGCATAGATAATCAGGCATAGATTATGGATATAATACTCTAATGTAATATTGCATTTCGCAGAAAACGTCCGTCTGTAAATTACATGTTGAATTTTACCAACCTTTTTTTTTTTTTAACTTGGTGAACAGATGGTCTTGTTTTAAGTCATCTGCCTGATGGTCCCACTGCTCATTTTAGAATGAGTAGTGTCCGTTTGCGTAAAGAAATAAAGGTGAGATTCCAACAAAATTAGAAAAAATGGGGAGTCTGTTGTTTAATGATAAATACATTCAGTCTACTTGAACTGTCAAAACTGGCTGCACTTTTGTACGATTCAGCTGATCTCATAAAAGTGTTTTTTTTGTAAGCTAACAGGAGGCCAAGGACTGGTATTTTCTACTTCCATAAGCAGCATATTTCCATTTTCATAGTTATTTGCTGAATTTCTTTAACTGTCTGCCAAGTATTTTTATAGTCGTGCCAATAAATAGCAGCTGATAACCTACATCAATAGGGAATACCCACTGTACAGTATACACACAATAGGGCATATAAAAATTAGCAGTATAAAAGATTTCAATAGATGTAGTTCCTAGTCTTGAATAAACCTAGTTTTTCTTATTCTTACAGCCCTGTCACCTCTTCTGTAGTATTGCTTACATAGCCCTAAGTAATTTGCAGTAAAATGTGTTTTTCTCTTTTGAAGTAATTAATTTTTAAACTTCATCTGTTCTTATTAAAGAAGAATCCCATATACTCTTAGTCCCATATTCTCTTAGTTGGTGTTAGTACAGAGAGAAGACTCCTGTGATAGGTAGACTGCATTATTCGTGCTGCCAGGAATGGAAATTAGTGCAGGAGAGAGGAAATGTAAAACTATTTGTGCTTTTTCATTCATTTTATATTGTTGAACCAAAGATCCTTATGTTACCAGCTGCTCCTTTACTTGTACACAAACTTAGGTTGTGTTTGAAAAAATTATTAGGGTGTGTTATCAGCCCTGTTACAAGAAGTTGGCCCTGGTTGTCTTCCCTCTATTTTATTTCAAATTCTTCGATAATATACTAAAATCCTTTTGCATTTGATCTATTCTTTCCATTCTTATTTATTACTTTCATTTCAGCGAATTTTAGAGCCCACAGAACACGTACCTGAAGTAATCCTGAATAATTTTACAACACGACTTGGCCATTCTATCGGTCGCATGTTTGCTTCTCTCTTCCCACACGATCCTCAGTTCATTGGACGACAAGTAGCTACATTTCACAATCAGCGAGACTACATCTTTTTCAGATTCCACAGGTGACTTTTTCCACAAAACTCATAAATGAGACAGAATGTTCTTGTAACTTACTTCCTAATCTATTTTTTTTTATTTCCCCAAGATATATCTTCAAGAGTGAAAAGAAAGTGGGAATTCAAGAACTTGGGCCACGTTTTACATTAAAGCTGAGGTCTCTTCAAAAAGGAACCTTTGATTCCAAATTTGGAGAATATGAATGGATTCATAAGGTATGTCTAAGTAATAGTAATAGTCCCGCTTGGGAAGGGAGACTAAATCTGACATGAAAGGTAACCACAACTCTTAGCCTAAAAAAGCAGTACAAATGCAGTTCTCAATACCGAAGTGTTGAACTGAAATATTTAGAGGTATATTTGGAGAAATATGCAAAGTAGAAGCATTGTGCTATATTGCAAGTCAAAAATAAAAATAGCAAGGGTGATGAATATCAATATACCATGACTACTTATTTGCAGAATGCAATTTCTTTAACATATGCAGATATAAGCAAATGTGAAAAATGCTCCCCTGGTATAAGCTATTATTGGAAGCCTCGTATACTTGACTAGAGCAATTTTTGTGCAAGGTGAGTGGGAGAACCATAATGTAAAAATGATTAAGCTATTTGCATAAGTGTCACTTCTTAATAGTGAATGGAAAGTAACACTGACCTCTGCATATCTTTAAGTGAAATGGAAGTAGTACTCTAGGCAATGATAAATTACTTTTCCATTCATTTTTACTGTGGCATTGCAGTTGATTGGCAAAACTTCGAAGTGAGTATCCAAGCTATACTGGAAGGAAAATTCTAATACTTGTCGTGTAGTCCATGAAATGGATAATCTTGTTTGTTTTAAAGACACTTTGTCTGCTGTCAGTAGACAGAGAACTGCTACATGTTCTCTGGTTCTAAATCACTAATCTCTAATTCTTCTCCCTTGTTAGTCTTGAAAAGCTGACTATAAATACTCAACTACACTAACTGACACATTTCACTGTCTACTGTACTATAAACTGGAGTGGTCATCCTTGTTTGTATCCTGTTGCATGAATTTGCTGGTTAATAACTTTTCTTTTAAATTTCAGCGCCGAGAAATGGACACAAGTAGAAGAAAATTTCACTTATAAGGGACAGCCACCTGCCAGTGGTTGGTGACCAGAAATACAACTGCTTTGAACTATGGATTATCTCAGACTCCTGATACTGAACAGTATCTGTCTGCAGAAAGACAAACTGCAAACATTAAAATTTTCTACAGGAGCAGATCAAGTAGGATGCATCTTTCTTCACTTGTTTGCAGCTAAATCCAACATGACAAGGACAGTGACTCTTCTTCCAGTACAATAGGAAAAACTATGGCAATGTCAGAGCAGCCTGTAATTTAGCTATCACTGAAGATCTGCCATGACTGCTGCTGTGCTGTAGAAATAAACTGCACTTTGCAGTATCAAAGACAGTAAATATTTTGATTAAAGATATTCTCAAAATAAAGTATTTCTAGTTGCACAGCTTTTTTTCTGTTAAGCAGCTAATCCCAGCCATCTTCCATTAATCAGGTAAGAGGTAAATATTTTAAACCTCTTTCTAACTTACAGTATGCCATCCCCTGACAATATGGTGATAGTTTTCCAAAAATGGTCTCCTGTTTAGAGAACATTGAGAAGGGCTCTATGCAATCCAGGAAGCCTGTGGTATTTTATTTCATTAACATCTTGCATAAAATAGCCATGTTGCTGAAGTTACAAAAATGATATGCTTGACTCCTACAGGTATCTCTTCTGTAAATGTCATATTTAGATGAGATATACCCAAAGCAGTCGATGTTCTTGTATATAAAAACAAATAAACATCAATGGGAAAGAATGCATAAGGCCAGCTTGCAGAAGTACATAAAGCTGTCTCATCTAAAAATGCTGCTCAGTTGAACATGTAAGGTCTCTGAGCAGAGCTTTTCCCCATTAAAATCTTAAAAACACTTTTTCAGCCTCATAGCTATACTTGAGTTGGTACTACCTGCAGAATAAACTACTGTTCTGCCTTAAGTTAGCACATTCACTGGCAGCTAAAAAAGCTAAGTTTTCTTTGAATTACTTTCTTTCCATATGCAGATATAATAAGTACTTTTTCATATTCACCTAAAGAGTAAGATGGCTCATAGAGTAAGTAATCTACTAGCGTAGAATTACTCTTTAAGATAAGAATAATTAAGTTACTCTTTTGTCTTTATTTGATGTCTATGATACAGGATAGCTGTATAGCTGAATTATAAACTAACAGCCAAAAATTGTTTTTCTGTTGTTATGCTTCTAAGTATAGTACTGATGAAGCCTCATTGTTCTGTAAGACTATAAACCCCAGGCAAACTTGCAGCAGCATGGAATATTTAAAGGTAGACTCCTGTATGTGCTCTCTAGCTGCTGCAGTGATGCAGTAACCAGTGAGGTGTCAACATATCCAGAGTTAATCAACTTGTTACAGTAATTCAAGAACCAGACTAAGTCAAGACACTTTTATTTTTTGCTTGGCATATAAAACTGATTCCCTTATGAAACAGAAGTATTGTAACTAGCATATAGTTCATTTGGAGAGGTAGATGGTAAGAGGTTTGACGACAGTAGCAGTTTTACAGTTAGATTTGGCACATTAAAGCTAAGCTTTTGTACAGACTTCAAACCAGGCCACTCCTTGAGGCACTCTGCCCATACACACATCAGCAGCTAGGAAAAGATGCTAAAAGATCTGAAAAATGAAACAAAAATGTAGTTAGAAAAGTGTCAACGCCAAATGAAGCAACTCTATGTCTAAGAACATGTACCTTCAGAGTATGCCATGGATAGCTATTTAGAAAAAAACCCTCTTTTTCCACAGCTGTTTTATAAAACTGTTAGTTTATAAAATAAACCTTTAAAACCATGAAGCTATCCCCAAGAGTACAAGAAGTTAATCAAAGCTGTTAGAAAAGAACTGAAGCTTAGTGTTTCCTGGCAGCCAAACTGCTATGCTGAAGGACAGAAAAAGTTGTTCCTGGTCACTTGGTGCCTACAAAAATACCATCTACTTTGCCTCTGAAAAGCAGGGGGAGTCTGTGTAACTAACAGATTACACTTCCTCTTCACTCCACAGAGGTGGTGCTGACTGTGCAAACATGAACTCTATTGGCTCATCGTGAAAACACCAGGATTACAACTAAGAAATTGCCTATTTTGAGGAAGTGCTTGCAAGAGATAGTGAAGGAAAGAAATTTTCCATATAGGTAGCGCAACTAAAACTGCTGTTCTAATGACTTTTGCCTGTAACATCAGCAGAAACAAGTGCTCCATTCCAAAATCAGAAAGGGGGGTGTTAAGGGCTGTAATTGAGAAATAAAATGTTCAGCCTTTTATGCCCTATATATGCAAACAGGTGTGTGAGAGGAAATGTTACTTCCTGACATCCACACCCAGGAATTACTAGACCTTGGCAAACCTCAGTGGGGAACACAGTATGTGTCACTGGTTAAAGTACAGTTTATTTGGCTTTTTATAGGTTATCACTCTATAATGCTTGCAGATGATCTGATTTCTTCCTTGAATTACTGCTTAAAGCTGAAGCTACAGTAGTGTGAACACAAGTCAGTGTCCAAGACTAGTATCTTTTAAATAAGAATAGTTGATAATATTCACAATAGAAATAACTTTAAAAGCTACACGAACTCTAAAACACATTTCAGTTACACTGCTGTAATTCATTGCTCAAAACAATGGCAAAAGTGTTTTTGTTTGTTAAATAGTTAAACATCAACCTCTATACTGTTACTACTCTGGTCTTTACTAGTATGAACCACCTTGTTCATACACAAACTTTTTGGAAGCTTTCTTCAGGCTGCTTGAGGGAAGAACAATTTTAAAGAACAATTTTACCAACTCAGTCTGACTGTGGTCACCCTTCTATAAAGCTGCTAGATGTAAGTTGTGTTATTTAGGCAAACTACAATTCTTTGGATGATGTAAGTCAGCTACAAAACCAGAATTCTTCAAGGTTAAGACTTGCTATGAGATTTCTAAGGATTGTGAACTCCAGTTAACTGCGTATCAGGTGCTTCGACATAACGTATATGCTCTCACCCCAACAGATCTAAGTCAAGGGGCAATGGGGAAGACAGACAATAGAATTGTGTATTTACTGTGGGCAAAATATCAAATTATTGTGACGCAGAGTCTTGGTGAGATTACTGTGGATCTAAAACTCACCTTTCTAAATAGCTTAGTCTAAAATCTAATCACCAGAATTTTCAAGGCATGCCAGATTAGCACTATTGCTATCATGACGAAGACTACTAATGAAACTACAGAAGTTTTGGAATGAAAATGCAAATGAATATTCAACTGTTTCTCATTATTTAAACTGCTACCCATGTAGTAGCTTATTTCAGTGGAGTATAGGCCTTGATACAATTCTTGGACGACATAGTTTTTTTCTTTTTGGCTTAGAGGGCATGTCCTATAGGGGACAGTGCTCTTGGAGACCACCACTAACCTATCTGTGGAAGTGCTCTTTACAATAACTAAAGTCTGCTTTATCTGCCACAATCAGGATTCACCATGTATTCCGTCAGGCAAGTAATCCTATGTGAGAAAAGGGAAATAATACCCTTACACAGAAGGAAGATACAGCAGAATTACTGTACAACCAGGTTAGTTCAAATAGCAGCTCAGTAGTAGCTGGCCCCACTACTACTTTGCTGCAGCAACAGAAACCAGCAGAAGCTCTGCAGTAGCTAAATGCTATTCATAATACTGATCAACAGCATGTGTCCAGTACAGAGCTACAACCAGAATAGGGGAGGAGGGGCCCAAAATGGGGATCTAGACCAACACCAGCTGCAGAAGTTAGATGTCTCTTCTGAATACTTTTAATACAGGCAGTCTCACTTAAAGCCAGCTATTTTTAACAACAGAACAGTTTATGAATTCTAATTCAAGAACTTACCACTGAAAGATACCGAAGTAGTTCACATAATTACAAAAATGAACAAACTTTCTGGGGTCTGAATGGATTTGTACTTGATGATACTCCGGTCAGTAGGGGATCATGTTGTGCATTCTGCAGGCAGAATTGCTTCAAGTCTGCTGCAGCCTGAGAAACCTAGTCATAATAAAAGCTGGCATTAGAATTCACTGAACACTCTTTACCGAGGATGTAACTACATGAAAAAGTCTATAAAGAATACTTCTAAATGATTTTGCTGTACAGTTTACATAGATTTTACATAACGGTTTCATTGTATTTTTTGGTTTCTTAAAGACAAGAATTTGCACAATATTAGAGTAAGAATTAATTTAGAAAATTTTCATGTTAAACTTCTAAGAGTGAAAGATGAGCAACATCTTGGAGATAGCTTTGTTAAATATGTAAAGATCCTTGTTCTAGCATAAATCGTTTAAAAATACAGCCTATAGTTTAAGATGCTCTACTCGACTGAACTGGCATCTTATCTTCCCTTAGAAATACATCCTTATGATGAGATGTTGTATGGGGTTTTTGGTAGGCTATACCTACCTAAAAACAGAACAGTCAAAAAATTCATCTTGCTTTTCTTTGCTGTACTCTGAACTCATAAAAATGAACGATCAAAGTTTCAGTAAGTAGCATCTTCACGGGTATCTTGTATTTGCAATTTGGCCAGAGTTTCTCTAATTTGGCAGGGCCCAGTCTCATCCCGAAAATGCACAAGTTCAATACACTTGGTATGTCTTGCAGCGAAGTCTCCATTTTATGGTGTCAGAGCCAGGCCAGCCAAGGCAACCTGTTGTAAACCCCGACTCAAGCTGCCCTTTTCACCAGAGTTTGATGGAAGAAAACACTCCTCAGAATCAGGAAAGGAGAGGGGAAAGCGGGGCGCATCCCGGGGAACGCTACGGCCGGAGAGCGGCCCCCGGGGTTCCCCGAGAGGCTGCAGGAAGCGAGAGGGGGTGG
>NW_009627324.1:2258-3880 GCF_000690535.1 Cariama cristata | reverse complement strand
TCCTCCTCAGCACTCCCAATCCACCCCAGCCCCTCCCGACACCCCCAGCTTCCCCCTCCTCGCCCCGTTGCTGGCTCCGTACAAGCCCCCAGAGCTGAGCTGGGATGAAGTCACCCGAGGGGCCGCAGACCCCCAAATTCAGCCTTGGCTGTAGTGGTCACGGCCACCCCAAACCCAGGGGACCCTGGGACCTGCTCCCTGCTCATGTGGCTCCAGCCATCTCCTTCCCAAATCGCTATGGCACCCAAAGGAATTCCTGGGGGTGCCAGGATCCCCACAGTGGGGGGGGCAGAGGGACACAGGCTCCCCTGGCAGGGTTCAGGGCCCATCTGTGCTCACCCCATTACCCCAGACCCACAAACGATGCTCACGGGTCTGACAGGTGCAGCAGAACCCTGGGAAGGGGTTATCTCATGGCTGGAGCATCCCACGGCCCAACCACCAGAGCAGGCAACTGATGGCACCACCAAAACATCTCCTCTATGCACCTGTTTAAGCCAGTATCAACTCTGGGCAATTCTTTTCACCCGTTCATTTTTACGGGGGTATTTCCATCCCCATGTCTCCCAAGGCAGATACAGCCAGGGCTCCCATGTTGGGACACCAGAGACGGTGGGTTTGGCTCATGCAAGGTGGCCTCAGCAAACAAGAGGGGTGCAGGGACACCCCAATTTCCCTGACTAGTCCTTAGTCCCCCAGAACCTCACGCCTTACAAGTTACACGCATCCTGCGGGAGCAGCCCTTGGAGAGGCAGTCAGGATTATTGGCTTTCAACACTTGCTTTCATCTTTCTTTTAGGGATAAAAAAAGCCCACTCCTGCCTTTCTCCTCCAGATTTCCACCCTGGAGCTGTTTTTCTCAGCACAAATCCAGACAATCCTCAGCCTCGGTCAGCACCCAGACACTCGCATCCCGACAAACAGCTGGGAGAAAAGAGACAATTAATATGGAGAGTTAAGAGCAAACGAACGGGAGATGCAGCTACAATTTGGTCAGGCGTTCGCTTCCACAAAACCTAATTGCTGCCAGCAGAAATCAACACCAATCAAGCAAATTAAGTTGATTCCCAAATAAATACTTGAGCTTCCAGCACTTTGACCCGGAGCCGGTACTTCCCCGGAGCATCCCTTGATGCCTGACATCTCCATCCGGCTGGACCATCCAGCACCAGCACCTGCCCCGTGTCCCCACCACCGTCCCTCTCTGATGCTGAAACCATCCAAGACAAGGAACCCCCCAGACTTGGGTTTGTCCCCAGCCAGCAAAACTCAAAGCACGACGGGGATTTCGTGCCAGAATTCGCTCTGAACGGGACAAACCATCACGCCCGGCTGGCGAGCAGTGCTTCACCCTGCGTGGGGACGGGCAGGAGCGAGGATGTGTCTCCGGAGGCAGAACGTGTCCACGATGCCCCGAGGACCCCTTGCCCACATCTCCTGCCCAAAACACCCCTTTCACCCCCATCCCTGGCCACCCCCTCACTACCTGTAAATATTTCATCGCTATTTAATTACGGATGTCGGCCGATTCCCCTGATTTCTGTTTGCTCCAGTCTAAAAATAACCTCGCAGCTGAGCACAGGCAGAGGGAGGCAGGAAAACCCAGCCAAGGCCGTCCTGTG
>NW_009627324.1:0-2209 GCF_000690535.1 Cariama cristata | reverse complement strand
GGCTCGGGTACGGTGCCCAGCTCCATCCCGGTCCTGGCCGCATCTCCCTCCGGTGCTGGTGCATGTGCCTGGGGGCTGGTACCCACGGGGAAAATTCAAGGTCCTGTAGTCCTCAAAGCTCAGAGGTGAGGTTGGTAAGGTGAGGTTCAACCACGCAACTCAGGTAAGGTGCTGAGCATCCGTCCCGTGTGCCAGAGGGAGGAGAAAGCCCCTTGGGTCTCTTCCAGGCAACCTCTGGAAGTGCTGGGCATCACGGGCCAGGCTGGATGCTGGTCCGAGCACCGCTCCATCCCCAGCTTCTGCCGCTGTCTGAGCTCTCTTCGCCACCGCATCCCCGAGGACACACAGCTCAACAGCTCGTAACCAGGAGCTGGCCAAGGCCAAACGGAGCTGCGGATTTTTCCCAGTGCCTTTTCAGCAGGCAAGAAGTGAAACATCAAATATTTATATCCTCAAATCGCTGCTCAAATCCCCTGGGGAGATGACTCCGAGCTGCGACATCCAGTGAGACGCGGTGAGATGGCCCCGTCGGTGCCTCCTCTTGCACATCCTGGGCTCATCCTGCCTCGGTGGGTGACCCGGAGGGATGGTCCCCGTGTCCCAAACGCGCGGCTAAGGGCAACGATGCCCACCCAGCGGGCCTGGTGCCAGGGCTCAGACCCCCGGCAGTTCACCTGCCTTCGGCTGAGCCAGGCTGGAAAAGCGGGATGAAACAGGCAGGAAGGCTGGTCCAGCTTTCCTCTGTCCTTCTGCCCACTACCGGGAAAACCAAAGGAATCAAAGCAAAATGAGGGACAGATCTTTAAAGGCAGAAAAGCCTCTTTTCCTCATCTCCTGCCCCTTTCCCGGCTGCAAGCTTTCTGCGTCGGCATCCCTTCAGCACAGGACGGGCAGAGCCCTTCGCTCCTCGCTCCCGGTGCATCCCCAGCAGAGGAAAACCCACTCCAGGGTCACATCCTGACCATGAGCAGGTCCTGATTTGAAAATCATGGAGAAGCCTGTGCAAAGTGCAGGGCCCTGAAGCTGCTGGCCGTGGGGACGAAACCTTCAGCCCGCTCCATGAATATTTCAGTTTGTCGGCTCTGCCGCCTTGCGAGGAGGATAAAAATATCTCCAGGGCTGCGGGGATGCTGCCAGCACCATCCGAGGGGTGCGGCATCGCTCGGCAAAGCCAAAAAGCCTGGGGGGGCTCTGCTGATGGTGAGTCACCAGCACCCCAAAGTGCAGCCGTGGAACCCAGCTATTTAAAGCGTACTGTTCCCTCCTGCAAATCCCAGCGGAAAAATCCCAGGTGGTGCTTTTATTCCCTCTGTCCTTATTTCATATACGCAGAATAAAACGTCCTTATTTCTTACAGAATAGTCTTCCCGCACAGAGAATAAAACCTCGCTGTTTCAAGGCTTTATATTTATGTGCAGGCATCCTGATGCTTGGAAAAGCATCTGCCTTGAGAGTCACCAAAGCAACGTCCTGCCCAAAATGTCCCCGCTGTCCCCCGGGATGGGGGATACATCTTGGGATGCTCAGAAAGGACCAGGAGGAAAAAAACCAACCCCTTCCCAAGCTGACACCGTCCTCTCTGGTGTCCCCCATTGCCCGCTGTGCCGTTCAGGAACCCAGCCCTGCCCTTCTGCACGTGGCTGCGAGCACCTGTTTTATTCCCGATGATGGAAAAAAAAACCACATCGAGCCAATTCTGGAAAATTCAGGGGCTGTTTCAGCCACCGGAGCAAGTGCTGCGGCACACTCGTGCCCATCATCCCATAACCTCGAGGCGAGGGTGAGAGGTCCGGTCAGCTCAGCCACCAATGAAACGGGTAAATAAATCGAAATAAAAAATAAAAGTGCTTTGCAGAGAACATCTTCAAAATGTTTTCCAGCCACTTATTGATTTCTCTTCCCTTTTTCCACCCCACGGAGATAAGTGTTATGGTCCCTTACAGCCTGGGCGCAGTAACTCTCCCAAAGGTTGGGTACTGAGCGTGCGTCTGGGTTGGGATGAGCATCCCCAGCTCTTCCTATCGCATGAAATGACCTAAATAGAAAAAGGGAAGGAGAAAAAAGGGAAAAGGGAAGGAGAAAAAAGGGAAAAGGGAAGGAGAAAAAAGGGAAAAGGGGAAAAGGGGAAAAGGGGAAAAGGGGAAAAGGGGAAAAGGGGAAAGGGAGAAGGGAAGCAATAACATGCGGAGGGCACAGCAGCGGGAGCGGC
>NW_009627323.1:0-13682 GCF_000690535.1 Cariama cristata | reverse complement strand
TGGCTTCGCTGAAGTGACGGTTACGCTGGAGAAGCACATCAGGCTGATCCAGCCACTCAGGTCACCTTCCGGCAATTCTGGCCTGACTTTGGAGCAACACTAAGGTAAGGGATGCAAGATACTCCTCCTGGGCTCTGCAGCAACTAGAAGCAAATAGGATTAAACAGGAACCAAATAGGAATTGGAGGGTTGTTTCCGTTGCTTTTTCCAGCACTGGAGTGAAATCTGTTTGTAATTGTGTCCAATTTATTAGCCTAACCATTACAGAGATGGACGTCCAGATAAAATAAAGCAACTTTTTATAATCAGCTTCTAAGAAGAAGTAGCAGGATAGGGATGGAGAAGTAAGGCCTGTGTGCAGCACTTGAGGTAACTGGCTGATCAGTGCCTGGACTTGCTCTGCAGACTGACGGACCTCGGCTCAGTGGCAGTGCCCTCATCCTCAGACATGCAGAGACAGGGCAGCTGAGAATGGGTCCTCTCCCTACACCTCAACATCTCACGCAAACTAGTAAAGATCCACAATCATCCCTCCCTTACCTGTTCCTTAAATTTGCCATCCACACCTTACAAAACTGTCTCCATACTTAATTAATTTCTGAGATCACTCACCAGGGTTATATGACTGTTTTGGGTCCCTATCTGAAATTAAATTTCCTCTGCAGTACATTTAGGCAACTGGTGCATGGTGGTGGAGAAAAACCAGGAGAATCTCATGCAAGAGTTTTTCAGACAAACAGCAATGTCAAAATGGAACCTCTTTGTTAACCAGAAGAAGCTGAGGGAGCATCAGTCAAACTGTGAGGTACAGCCAAAGACCTTGCCCTGAGAGGTATGCTGGGTTTTCTTTTTTTCTCTATGAAGAAAATACAGGATAAGGACAATAAAGTACGGTAACAAATGCACAGTATCACTCAAGTCCCAGTGCAGAATTTTAATAGCACAAGCCATTCTGCACTCATGTTAAAAAATAAGTCAAATATTGTAATATTTGATGATGCTACCTTATGGGATGCTTGCCCAGATTTCATCTCTGAAAGCAGAAGATTATTTGAACTATTGCAGGATTCAAAATGCTGCAAAATTCTTGACTCCATTCTGGAAAGCTAGAGGTCAAAATTACACTAATCAGAAAGCACAAGAGACAACGTTGCCACTTCAGCAACCATTGTTCAGGACGATATTAGAATAGAGATAAAGGAAAGTCTAATTTCATTGTAATGCATTGCACAATATAATATTTTTCCATAATGAGCATTCACTACCTTCTTGCAAGACAAGTTGCTCTTAGACTGTCATATTGGAGGAGTGAAAGGAAAGGCTTAACTATTTCTTTTAAAAATCAATGATTCTTTAAGTTGTTGGTGTGCTTGGAATAACCCAACAGAAAATGGAACAAATTTGATGATAATAGCAAAGCTAATGACTGCAGGAGTCAAGGAAAGAAAAGAAGCAAAATGACAGAGAAAAACTGAAAATTCAGTCTTTGGGAAAGGTGTCCAAGAAGGTGACATGGTCAACGTCAAGGCACTGAGTTGACAACCTCTGTGGAAGCTGGGAGTTTAAAATCACTCTGCAGCAGAGACACTGCCAGAAGAAAAGCCTCTGGCACAACAGGTAAAGCACCTTATTTCTGTAAAGGATAGAAATAACCCAAACAAACTGAGACTGATTCTAGCTATAAAATTATAATGAAATTTAGAGAAATACACTCATCCTACTAGACTGTGTGTGGCTGGGATGCTGTAGTGACTCTGGGGAGTGTAGTGATTTCTGCCAGAACATGGACCACAAATCCTGGTGTTTCAACTGAAAAAAGGATACCTTCAAAGACATTGGACTTACACCAAAGCTGCTAAAATGGCAATAAAAATTCCTCAGTATAAACAAACTGAGCATGCACGATGCTTGATTAGAAACGTCACCTTGAAATATCAAACTTTTTTCTCTTTTTCCTGAATCCTTTCTAACAGTGATGAAAAACCAGGAAAAAAAAGCTGAGAAAAAGATTGACACACACTCTGTCTCATACATATATCCAGACTACATTCTTCAGCAAAAAGGTAAAATTTCTTCTAATCAAACCAAGTATGTAATTGGAAATGCTTCAGTCAGGAACTGAAAATAATCATGTTTTAAACATATGTAAAATCAAAGTTGGACGCATTTTGCTATGAAAGATCTGAGGAGAATTTGGAACTTCTTAAGGCTCATGAAATCTCCCAAGAAGGGAAGAGCGATCCGGACTTAGAAACACTCCAGAAAAGATTAAGCTAAGTCTTGGTTCATTTAGCAGATGAGCCACATTTCAATCAGAAAGAAAACATATTAAATGACTGGGAATGTCATAAAAATGTTATGCTTCAGCTGTATTAACTGGCACAAATTGTACTTGCAGTTCCAGTAAGCTATGTGAGTGCTGAAAGAATATTTTCAGGACTCCAATTTATCCCTTCACCACAGAGGTCCAATATTACAGAGCAAATATCAGAGAATGTTACTTCAGTTTTCTCAAATAAATTATTCAGGAGAAGCATGTTTGTTTGACAACATTGGAGTATTAGAATACATTCTGCAAAATTACCATGCAAGAAAGAGTGATCAAAAAAGAGATTCAAATTTAAACTTCAACTTTTTATTTCTACTTCTGTTAGGTTTTAAACCAACCTGAAAGTATAACCAAAACTTAAGTTTTTATTTTATTTTTCATACCACAAACCAAAGCAAGAAAAAGAAACCAAAGGCAATGCAGAACAAAATAAAGCCTTGCCTGACTTCTGGATGTAAGCCCCGCCAGGCTCCCCAAATCCTGCAGTCCTGCACAGCAAGACCATAGAAACTTTGCTGCAGCTGTGCTTATGATTGCCCACACTGGGAGGATCATGCAGACTAGCATGGCTGCAGGTCAAAATGCAGCTTTGCATGGATGAACCTGCTCATGAGCAATGCAAAGCAGCTTAAAAGGTCTTCTCTCAGACTCTTCGTGTGGAAAAATAACCTCCACGGTTCATTTCAGTAATTATTTTAGCAATCAACACAATTATATGACACTAGAAAGCATCCAGAGAAGGAATGATAAACTAGAAAGAATGTTTTTTAACTGGAAACCACTTCACAGTAATTAATTCCTGGTCTGTGTTTGACCGTTACTACGCTGTGCATAGGTTGAAACTTGAAAAAGTATTTGTACCAAAGCACACACGTTCCTTAGTATGCAGAGCCCACTAAGCTCATTTCTTATCCAAATGCAGTGTTCAGTTTAAAAGTTAAATCCTCCCCTACAGAGGTTACGGGCTACAGCAATATTCCCTCCTTTAATGAGGGGGAATACTGCTGTGCTGGGAATATTTCCATGACCAAATTAAATTCTTGAAGTACGCCCAGCATAGCCGAGAGCCCAGTTCTGCAACCTTTCCTTACCTCTCTTTATGGCCTGACCTTACCATGGCAGAGTCGAGCCCATAGCTGAGAACAAACCACAGGGCCCAATTCTGCCCTCAGATGTGCTTGAGCAAGTCTATTTTCTCAAGGAGGCTGCTCAGGTACAACTGAAGATGTTGTTGTACTGTACTCTTTGTAGTCTACCAGAGAGACCGAAAGTGATGCATGTTAAGAGAGTCTTTTACTTTAGCCTGTCTAGTCTTTTCCTTTTTTTTTTAAACCTTATGTTTTTCCAGGTCCTCAAGAAAGCCTTTTCAGACTAACACAAAAAAAAATGAAATTAAAGAGAGAAGACAGAAAATCTCAGACATTCTTCTTTGGTTTGAACAAGTTTGACTATCCCTTAATGCTCATGATAGAATACTAAAAACTGGTGATAAAAGTAAGTAAGGCTTTCTTAGCTGAGAGAAAGACTGAGAGTATCTTTAGGAGAAGCAAAGGGTTCTATAAATAGATTAAATGATGCACATTTTGTTTGAGAGAGCTTTCAACACAGTACACAAATTAAACATTTCCAGAAATTCTGTTGGGCCTACGTAACAGGGTGGTATTGTGGACTCTCAAACTGACCTTTCATATTTAAAAAAAAAAAAAAGTCTGTATATATAATGGAAAATGTGCTTTGATAAACATAAGGTACTTTGTTGACTGTGGTTGAAAACTGACTGTTGAAGTAATCTCACATGGACACAAAATGAGGCCTTGTTTTATTTATTTTTTTATTTTACTCCTTTAGCAAGGTCATGGGTTTACAGACATCGCACGGAGAAAATGGAAACTTGTACCTCATCACACTAGTAAGCGGAATCCAGTATAGCTCTCTGGCACACTCGCTGGCCAGCTCAGTCACAGTTTTCACTGATGCGTCTGCAGAGCAGTGTTTTCATCTGAAAACTTTGGACATAGTGTTACAGTGTTGTCGGACCCACCTTAATGAGAGGGCTCTCTCAGCCCTTGGGCAGCCCAGCCCATCAGCCTTCGCTGGTCAAAACTTCTGACCTTCTGACGTTCACCCTAGGTAGGCTAAAGGAATGTTTGGGGGTTTTGAGTGTCCCAACTTCTCTTTACTTGGTAGAGATAGAGAAAGGTTTCCATATGCACAAAATCCCCACTCCAGTGGACTGATCTAGTCCTTCTCTGCTTGGCAGGAGAACAACTCGAGGGTCACAACCGATATACAGGAAGGACACCTTGCCTGACACCCCCAGCACTGTTCCATCCCCACGCTTTGAGACCCTTTATCAAAGGCATTACATTGGCCTGGAAAGTAAAGGTTCGTCTTTCTTCCCACAATTTAGGGATGCTTCCTGATGGTTCTGTACTCTTTCTTATATTTTGTAAAACCTACTATATTTCAACTGGTATCCCTTTCCTTGTGTCTACAGCAGCCCTTCCCCTTTGCCTCTGCTGCCCCCAACGCACTGATACCGTCTTGAGGAAGGAATTGCAAGCACAGCTCCCTCTCCTTGTTCTGCCGCAACCTCGTAATCAATCGTGACTTTGGCTCACCTCAGCACTCAGGTGATGGTTTCTCCCAAAGCACAGGAGAAGTCTTCTAGGTCTCCAGTGCAACGTAGTGCAGGGCATTGCACAGGGAAGCACGAGTGCTTTATGAGTAGTTAGCCTCTCTCTGTCTCCATACCACTGTCTTTGAATGCCCACCTTTATAAAACACATTGACATCTGCCAGTGAAAAGCATTGCAGGTAAGGGAGGAAGATTCACTGTTCACTTACTTGCAGTTCTGGGAGGAGCAAGGTGCTATTTGAAGTGGGTTTGAGTTCCTATATTCTCCAAGGCTGGGGTTGGTTTCTCTCTATGGTAGTAACAATGCCTACTCAACAGGATCCACAGTCCAAACTCCCTATTTTATTATTAAATTACAGACCTAGAAATGCTTGAAATAAAAACTGATTAGATCAAATGCTACTTCTTAGCACATCACCATGGCAACTTCCCTTTCTCCATCTGCTTATTTATGATGATGATGGCCTCTGCAATAAACTTTGAAATAGATACATAGATAGAACCAAGTCAAAACGAATTACAGGAAATTAATATCTTAACTGGCAGCGAGTAATTCCATCATCATCTACCCCAGGATATCACTGTTGTCTAGGCCCAAGATGAAAAACAGTATGGCCACCAGAACTAGTACATGAGCAGAATTTAAGCACATGCATAAATGCAATCCACAAAATCCCCATCCACTTGCTGTGTTACCCTAAAATCCATAGATACTTCAGGGTATGTTTACTTTAAAATTGTCTAGACACTCAGAGTTTTCACACACTCCAGGGGCTTCCAGTATGGTCTGACATGGCAGCACAGTACTAGTGGTGATAGTACATAAACGCTCCCCAGCAGAATCTCTGCTAATAATACTAATAAAAGCTAAGTATCTCAGCTCATTGCAGTCATTCACTTAATCTCTCCTTAGCTCCATGATTCACTCCCAGTTGATTGCAAAAACACCTCATTATCACGTGAAACTAGACAGGCTTCTCACAGTCAGCCTGGTGGAAACCTCTCAAAGGTGCCCACACGCTTCTGTGAACGAGCAAAGTGAATAGTTATCTCCTCCAAGAGACACTGACAGATCATTAAGGACTTCTGTGAGCTGCAGGAGCAACAACAACAGCAAGTATAGGTAAATGTCAATATCTGCGTTTGAGCCTTGATCCCTGTGGTCTGCCGAGGGAACTTGGCACCGGCAGAGGTAATCTGCCACCCTTTTGAGATGTCCTCCTAAGCACAGAAGGAATCCAGTGACAGGAGAGATAGAGTGCACCCTAAACCATCAAGCATTACGACCCAGACAGTCCCCAGAATCAGATCACAGAGGTGTTGCGAAAGCAATGTTATTCTAAGTGGTTTCTGCTCTATGAACAGCAATTACAGGTACACCGTTCTTTACAGGGTCGTTCCTAGGTGATAGCACCAGAGTTGCAGATCACATTGAGTGGCGAGATGTCCCACCCCAGTTCCCTTCTCTCCCCGCTTCTCAGCCCCTGGTAGAGGCGCAGCAGCCAGCCAAACACGGATCCTGACCTGTCTGACAAAACACAAGCATGCCGGAGGGCAGCCTCCCCAATCTTTCAGTTCAGTGGGGAGCAAGATGAACTTCAGTGATGAAAATCTCTGTGTCTCTCCTTTTTTTATGACTTCTAATGTTCGCATCACAGCCCAACTCAGGGATGCAGGTGCTAGGAAGGAGCCACCCAAGCAGACAGCCCTGTGACTAAGAGGGGTGTACATGTGCAAAAAGGTAGCAGGTAGACTGAAACCTTGAAAATGGGAACAAGCAGCATTATTTTGCACTGTAAAAGCAAACATGAGAACTGCTAGATCCCACCCAAAACACATATGTGGCAGTTTCTGTGCCCTGAAACACGACTCCTGCATGTTGTGCTCCTTTATGTTCATAGACCTTTCCCCACAGCCCAAATTTCTGTGTGTTTGTACGGATGCGCAAGGTTCCAGGCAAGGTTGCTCTTGGGACATATGCCCACATAGGCAGGCAAAAAAGGATCTTCACAATCAAAGAAAAGCATTCACAATTCGTCCATCTTTATTTTACTGTTTATAAATACCCAGTTAGGAATTAGGGAAAAACCACTGTGTGGTTTAAGTAGCCAGTCTTCTACCACAAAAGATGAATAGTGAATAGCTGAAGTGAATGATTCCCAGAAAACTCATAGTCTGAAAATGGTTTGTCTGTTATTCAACAAATGCTTATGAATAATGAACAAGCAAACAGAAGTCAGAACATGACCAGAGGATGGATAAAACTGATCAGAGCATTTATTCACAATTAAATACTTATCATTATATATATATATATATATGTATGTTGGGGGGGTGGGTATTTATATTCTTCACACTGTTGTGCAAGCATAAACAAGCCAGAGCACTGACAGCACTGTATCATCTATCAGATGGTAATGAGCAACGCTAATGGGAGTGCAGGAAATGACTGTCTGTGGGTGCCGTAGTGCAACACTCCTACATCAACAACATTTTACTTTCTTGTTTCATCTGACCCATGCTAGGAGTATGTTACGAGCATGATCAGTACTCATATTGAAAAATTGACATCTATGCATCAGCAAGGCACCTGGGTGTGAAAAAAGGGGAAGACCTGACAAACTTCTTCACAGTGTTCCTTATGATTCCTAATGATAACGGGATGATATTGAGCCCAAGATGAGAGCTGAGACAGAGGGTCATTTTATGAGCACTGCCACTGAAATTTCCTGGCCAAGGGACTGTCAGAGATTCGACTTACAAGGAAACCTGCTTCTCATCTTACAGACACTCTCCTCTTGCTGCGGTGATTTATCAGCCCTCAAAAGTAATCTGGAAGGGACAGTCACCTGCATAACAATTTCTTGAAAGTTACCATGCGTATTCCAAGACTCCTGCCTACAAAACCCTTCATGACAGTCCTGAGTGGGAAGCCATTATAGGATCAACGACAAATAATCCAAAAGTATTTCTTTTCCTATTAAGACATACTTACTAGGTCACCAAACTGTGCCAAACTCTCCAGTAGAATTAAGTGAAAAATAGATATTTTTTTTTCAACTGCTAACTAGAAAGAAGTATTTGGGGGTGATTTGATTTTTTCATTTTTAAATATAGCCTTTTTAAACAAAATGGCAAGACACTTTCCAGGCGTACTTTCCTCACTTTTTGTCAAAATAATTTATCAAACTTGACCCAAATAGATTCAATTGCTCTAAAACTGCTATAAATTTATATATTAACTGAAAATATTTTCTGCTCAGCTCTATCCAAAGCATGTGTAACACTTGTAAGAACCGGTGGGGGAAACTGTGACTGGGCTACAGAAATATTTAAACATCCAACGCAAATAAAGTGCAAATGTAATGGCCTAACTACTACAGAAATGTCTTGGTACATTTCCACCTGGAGGCAGCAAGATGATTAACTGGCCACATGCACTAATTATTTGAGGTTGACGTTTGCATCAGAACTGTGCAAGCTGGGTGCCGTTCTGCTCCCAAAAAACCCACTCAGCTGAAGCCTGAAGACTGGATCTTCTGTGCCTAATGAAACTGGAAATAAGGTCCAGAAAAATGAGCCTCTGGAATTTCCAAGCAGTGGTTTGGGCAGACCAGAGGAAACCAACAGCCCGGCCAGGGAAAGTCCTTGTTGCACTGCAACAGCCCCTGGAGGGCTTCCCCAGAGCTGGAGTCACTTGCACCAGGACTCCCACCATTTCTGTCCTGTTGGAAACATCTCTGACAACCTTCTTCTCTGGGACTCAGATGGGAAAGCATGGAGCTGACCGCACGTTACCTGCAGATGTCTTTACATTTGGAGGAGCATCTGTGTAGTGGTGGTAGATGAGCACAATGCCAAATCCAGCCAAATGCCCTTTTCTGACCATGTTTTCTACTGTTCTGCAACTGGTTCTTGCATAGGAAATTTACATTATAAGTTTACATACAACAGGTGAGTTCTCCTTTCAGTTGGTGGGAACTGGAAATAATTCCTTAGAAGTCAACATAAAAGTTGCATGTCAGAAGGTCTGGAACAATACACATGTAAAAAAAAAAAAAAACAGTTAGCTGCTCTATAATGATAATACGCAGCTATAACAGAAATGCAAGTGTTTTGCAGAAAAAATCTCTGCACAAACACAAAAGACAGGCTTCTCCCAAAACTCTTTGAAATCCAAAGGCCAAATTCTGCTCCGAGTCTGAGTGAATGAGATACAAGTCTACTAAGGCAAGTAAAGCTTCAGCACCTCCAACATTTGGTGTTGGAGCAGCTTTGGTTAGGGCCCTGTGCCACAAGGAGTGCTGCTAAGCAAGCAAGGACATGGTTCTCTCGTATATTTCTTCCCATATATGTCTCCAGACAGTATCTAAATTTGCATCCCTCCCTTGAATAGAAACAAACAGAGCAGGATAAGGCCTGAGCGTTTGCTGAAAGGTACCTGTTGGCCTGGTTCTCCTACATATACTGACAGCAAAAACTATGTTAAAGCTTAGCTTAAAGGTTGTTTGACTTGAATATAACCTATAACCCCAGTTTCAGTTACAGGAGTGCTCAAGGGCTCTAGGCAGTCTTGCTCTTCACGCCTCTTTTCGTGTACTCCCATCAACTGTGGCTGAGCCTTATCTGTTCTCTGTTTACTATTTCCATGTTTTAAAACAGGGGGGGAAACAACCGCCAAGAAAATCCTGGCACATTTTCTATGTGTGACAGCCTCACTATAAATAAGAGAAAATTAGTGTTTTCCTTTTTTTTTTCATATCTGCTTACAGTTGGCTTGTTCCTGTGTTTCAGACAGCAAAATTAGATCAGTAGCAGCTTTGTCAAATGTATTTTTTTCTTACAAAACATTCAGTTTCTTTCAGAGCCTGTCCAGTCAAGTTCCTGTGAGGGGCTGATGATAAGGTGTTCTTCAGCAGCCCTGTGCCTGCGGGGACGGGACGGATTGCTCCTTCGTACATCAGTGCATCGCTCCGTGAAACCACGCTGGTAAGGAATGAATGGAAAAAAGAGCAGAGGTCAAGTGCAAGCCTTTATAACTGTTTGTTTAAACCCGCAATAAGGGGAAAACATCCTCCTAAGGTGACCTGTGGGCCTGTCTACCCACTAGATGGGGCTAGAAAATAAAGTAACGGCCGGAGCGAGGGTCTGCCAGCCGGCCCCTCGGCCCGGGGTGGGCCACGCCGGCTGGGGCGGCAGCGCTGGGCCACGCACGACACTGCGATGTGCTGGCTGTGGTTTAAAATCAGTTGGAAACCGATACGCTTTCCACTCTGATTTGAGCTCCATGCGGTCTACTTGGTGTATAGACGTGGCCTAAAAGAGGAAGTTTAGCCCAGGTGTAGTTTGATGCCTCCAGTTTTTTGCCAACTGAGCATCCTCAGAGGCAACCGGGCTGGCTGGCACAGAGCGTGGTGTGGGTACAGGCATCAGGCTCCGCAGCTCCGCCACTCGCTGACCCCCCGCCCGTGGCCTGGGGTTGTGTGGGCACAGGTTAAGGCAGTAGCACGCTCACCGGGCTCAGCAGCGATGGCCATGGAGACCTTCTGCAGGTCAGCAGCCAGCGAAACAGAAAATCCTGTCATTCAAGTCAGCCAAGTTTCAAACACCTCCTGAAGGAGAATGCCCTGCCAGGACCAGGACCGACACGGAGGTATGCACTCACCGGCAGGGCCTCCCCGTGGGCTCCCACTTCTCACACATGGGCTTCACACCATTTCTCTATGCTTTGCAGTCTGAGAAAATCAGAGTCAGGAGACTGTGGTGTAGGAAGAACATGGGTGACACGAGTGATGTCTGTGGCTGCCCGGGGGCTGGGTTACCAGCACTGAGACAGGTGACTGACAGCAGAGCATCGCTTGAGTGAAGAGCAGGCAGTGATGTACCAAAGCCTGTGGGCCCCAGGCCTCGGGTGGGGAGGAAGGGGACATCTTCCTCCCAGGCAGGGCCACTGAGGGGGTGAGCAGGACTCACAGGACAAGGGCATGCAGCACACTGAGGACATCAAGCACTGTAATGCTTTCTCTCATATTTTAATAAAACCATTTCAGTTTCAGTTTTGCTTGGAACGCGTGCTTTTTGTGAAGGCATGCACTTAATACAGAACAATTCTCATGTGTAGTTAACACAGGGCGCTGCTTTCTCATGGGTATACAAGGAGGTACCACAGGAACTCCCATTTCTAAATGTTTCTTATCTAATTCCAGCTTTCGGGTTTTTTTCCTGCACTATTTTCAGTTAATTGCAGAAATTAGTCACTCTTGCTAGTGGACATAACAAGCTGGATTCAGATCCAGACCATAATCCAGAATTACTCTTTCTGATGAGTTTCCCTGATATTACATGATTGACATCGAGATCAATCTTTGTCTCCATTTGCCAGTGTTTTTCACATTGTGCAAAAGATATTCAAAGCCAGAGCACAACACTCTCACACAGCCACAGGAAAATGACAGACATGGGGTATAAGACAAGCTGTAAGGGAGGAACCTGGCCCCTGAACCTGCAATCTTGTATAGTCTGGCAAAGCTTTCTGGGTGGAAAGCAGGGCCACAGGTCAGACCGATTTCTGCAGCGGTCACACAAAGGCCAGCTGAGGTCAGGACATCCACAATAAGCAGATATTTCCATGCCAGAGCATTGGGTAACGTGGTCCTGGCACATCTCCGTTCCAAACACATGGCCAATATTTGCTATTACAAATCATTTATTAAAGCTTGGCCAATCATAATAGCAAATTTGTACGCATGTGAAGATCTCTGTATTTTGCCAAAAGTAGCTCATGCATGAAAAGTATTACATAGACTTTCTGTACATGTATCAAAATAAATATTACAAATTACAGGAAATATGCTAAAATCACTCCCATTAAAGTTTCAGGATTTATTTAGGATTACTCTGATGGTTATAAAAGTGTCTCCTCTCATATCCTTCAGCCGAAGGAACAGCTTTGCCTTGGTCATTTTCTCCCCTTAAAAACATGCCAGATTATTCTTATATCCCACAGAACTCCTAAAGGCACAGTGCAAAGTCTAGACACCTGCACTTGTCCAGATCAAGTACACTGCTGAGCTGGATCCCCCCAGGTCAAAAAAATCTTCTGTGCCAATTTTCCAGTGCTGACTGACGCTGCCGCTCCACGCTATGCAGAGCCGAGCCTTCAAGCCACCATCTGCAGTGGTCACCGTGTGTCTGCGAGTCGTGCCAGCACTTTAAAGGCAGGTGTCAACACTCTTCACATAGCATGACGACAGCAGGACTTGAACTTCCACTGTATGTGGCAAAGAGGGATGAAGTCACATATTTGCTTCACTTGATGCCTGTCAACTTGCCCTTGCTACGGTTCTGGCTATACTCATTTCACAGCACAATAGTGACTGCAGTTTTCATGACATGCTTATGATGTTTACGGTCCTTAAATCTGCCTCTTACTTGCAGCATGGACATGGCAGGGCTTTGCCTCACAAACTAAGACACCTACATTCAGCTGTGAGCTGAATTGCACCCATAAAGCCTGGCGCAAACTTCTTCGTGTTAGTGGCAGAGTGTCCTTTGACTTCAAGGGGTTTGGGATTTTGCCCCAAGACTGATGAAAATGCCATGACATTCACAGGTTGGAACCTTGTATATTACAAAATAGTCATAACTCAAAGTCAAGGAAAAAGTGTTTGAAAACATTCAGTAAGTCCTAAGTCTACCCTGACAAAAATAATTTTTTCAGCTCTGGTCAATCTTTCACAAGAAGTGATGCAGAGATAGTGGGAGCTGAAAGACAGGAAATTAAATTGATGACAGAGGTAAAAAAAGAGCAATGGGAAACACTGGAACTGTGTAATCAATGAAACAGAAAACTTACATGTTTAAGGATACTGTTGAAAAGAACAAAAAAAGGAGTTTTTATATCACATTATCTCTGGCACTTACTGCCTTATGATTTCATTGAAGTCAAGCATATATCAGATTTCCAAGAGAGCTTAGATATGGGTAAACAAGATCCATATGAAGATCCCATACCATTAGAATGGGAAAAGAAAAAACAAAAACAAAAAAAACAACCCCTTTTTTTAATGATAAATTCTCACGAGTCAGTCAAATTATTCCATAGCTGTGTATTACAGGACTTTTTGTACCTCCCATAAAGCACCAATTATTTGGCACAGAAATACTCTCACGCTGCCCCTATGGCCACTTTCTTGGTCAGAAAGAGCACAGGAGAAGAAAGGAGTAAAGAAACCTACCCCCCAAGTGATGCAGAACCAGTCAAACAGACTTTGGGGGGACCGTCCTGGTGGGCTCCTAGGGCAGAGAGCCTTGAGGAGCCCCAGCTCGCCACATCCCATTGCCTTCAGGCTCGTGTGGGTGGGAGGCTACTCGGGAAAAGTCCAGTGTGCCTGGAATAACTCAGCAAGGAGCCAGCATATGAAGTTTAAATAACTCACCCAAGGTCACATATCAAATCAACGGAAAACCTCCGGCTCCAGGAGATCCCTATCTCCCAGTGTGTCCTTTAGCCAACGCTGCCTGTCTCCTGCCATGCAAACGCAGCTAATAAAAATGAGGGTGGGTCTGTGTGGGGCTCTTTCTCCATAAATGCTATCAGATATGTCACTTATCTCTCGTGACCCGCTTCAGACAGCACATTAAATACTCCTCCGTTTGGCCAGCCCTGTATTTTCGGTGCCTCCCCCCCGCCTTCCGCCTAGACCTTGTGCTCAC
>NW_009627322.1:0-23511 GCF_000690535.1 Cariama cristata | reverse complement strand
CTCTCATGCATTCTCACTCCTCTCCTCTCGCTGCAATTACTATTGCACAGCTTTTTCCTCCTTATCTTAAATATGTTATCCCAGACGCTACTACCATTGCTGAAGGGCTCGACTTTGGCCAGCAGCAGGTCCATCTTGGAGCTGGCATTGGCTCCGTCCGCCCCAGGGGGGGCCCTAGGGGAATCTTCCAGCAGCTTCTCACAGAAGCCACCCCTGTAGCTCCTCCACTACCAAAACCTTGCCATGCAAACCCAATACAGTGATACTATCAGAAAGTAAAGAGTTTAATAGGAAAGCAGTGTTCCTCACTTGCCCAATTAATCCCAGATTTAATTTTCCAGTGCTGTGTCTCAGGATGTTTTTTGAAAAGAACAAGGAAGAAAATTGATATATGCTCAAGAAATCTCCTCTACAAAATGAACAATCAAACCGTTTCAAGGGTTTTGCCTTTTTTTTTTTTTTTTTTGAGTTTAGAAGATCATGCTGTGAAATTATTCTGTTAGAACCAAAAATGGATTTCACTCTGTAACCTGTACAGAGTTGAATCACACCCCTGGAGATCTGCCAAACTACCTGAAAATAATTTGAACAACCAGTGATCCATGTTGCATGACCTTTACCTCCTCAGTCTCTGCCTGCTTTTGTTCATGGCTTGCATTTTTTCTTTGGTTGGATGGTTACTGCTTGAATAAGGAAGGATGACTAATTGTTTAAAAATATTTTTAACACCTTTTGAAGCAATCCATTATGGCAAGTTATATCAATACTGCAATGCTTCACTTTGTCTACTCTCCTTTTATGTTATAGACAGGTGAACTGAATGGGCTACACGTTCAATGCAATGTGAAGGGTACTTGATGTACAGCTCCTGTCAATAATAAAAAAGTGTAGCTTATTTCCTGTACTATGATAGTATTAATGTTTTCCAGTTTTCTTACTTCTTTATAAACATTAGCTGTTAATCCACACAAGAGCCTTGGGAGGCAGTTTTACCTTTCTGTACCACTGAAAACCTAGAAGTCCAGATTTTAGTCTCTAATAAATCTGGCCTGATTTTGAAAGATTTTCACCACAAAGTACTGTCTGTCAGTAGAAATGAATTGTTATCACTAAACTCAGGTTATTTTATTGGAATCCCCAAGTATGTATTTAGAACCATAAGTGTGTGCACTGTGGAGAGGGGAGGGAAAAAAATCAGCTTAAATATCTGAGTATAAATATTTGAATTCCCTCTGTCCCTGGGTTCTGCTTAACCCTCTGAGATCCATATATTTCCAGCTTAGTGCTTAAAAATAATTCCTTAGCCATGAGGGAAAAATGAGGGTGAAAGAAATAGCTGCTCTTTTTTTCCTGGTGTTGGTATCCACATAGAGTGGGCAGGTATGCAAAAGCTAAAACATGCATCTGTCCATTTTTCAGAAATGGCTAGAGATTGTCATTGGTTTGAGAAATAATTGTTTTGATCTTAATGGGGGAAAAAAGAAGAAATAAGCGGGAAAACTCTATGTGAAGAGTGAAACGGCTTCCCGAGAAACCCAGCGGATTGCTACAGCTTCTGACCGTGTACCACCCACCATCACATTGCCGGCAGTCTTGAAACAACTCAGCATTTTTTCCGTAAGGGTTATCACACTCACAGCACAAACATTCTTAAAGGAAATTAAACTGCAAATAGAGGCTATTCTCAGAAGCAAGCAGTGATTTTTGAACAAAATGAGGCATTGCAAAGGGTCCCATCTTAAACTGGTGAGCATCTGTTCCCTGCAAACCAAGTATCCAGTTGGGTATCAAACAGGAAAGCAGACAGCTGCAATGGAAGGTAAGAAGAGCCATAAGGGATCATGTCAAAGATCTAGAATTACCAGTTCTTGAAAATGTTAGTCTAATTGGTATTTCATTAGTATTCATATTAATATCAATAAAATATAAAATGCTTTTTCTTTTCTGCAACTGAATGATATTATAAAATGTATATAAAACATAACAAATTTACCATCAGTCTCAGTCTGCCTGATCATTTCTTGATTGGACTGTGCACGTTTTGGCTATAGTCACATTTTCAGGTCCTTATTAATTGAAGTGGTAAGGAAAAGAAATAGTTAACCACTTGCAGATTGCCCATTTGAAGAATTCTTCAGAGCATTTGCCAGCTGAGCAGGTGTTTCTGGGCCAATTCAGTCAAAAACTGATCTCCTCTTTTCCGTTTGTTTTAAGAACTGTTTACTCTAGCTCTCCACTGAGTTTCTGAAAACCTCCAGTCTCCTCTCTAGTGGATCATATACAGCAACTTTGCTTTTAGCTCCCTGATTTCATCAGCACTTGTACCTTATCTCCAGAGTGAAGGAAGGGATGGGTCTGCAAGATTTTAAGAAACTTCTTTTGCAGGACATTGATGTACAGAAGGATGTGTAGTTTCTATATTTTTGATGTTGTATTTGCCTGCCTTTTGTCAAATCTAAGCTGTAAATCCCACAAAGACAAGATCCAGTTTGAAACAGTGATTATAAAGCTTCCAATTAATTTTTTCCAAGTAACAGCCACTAAATATTCCAGTATCAGCTGGCAAATATATGAAAGTGAATTGAATTAATCTGGAAATCTTTGAGGGATGTGTATTCAACACTACCAGGGAGAAGACAGGTTTATTTGGCTGAGAGTATAGGTTTTTCACTGTTATTGTGTATTACTCAACAAAAATCTAAGTTCAAATCTCCTAAGTACAACTTTTTGAGAGCTCTCTGGTTTCATCAGTCTGGCCCACTCCCCAGCCAGGTACAAAGGGTAAGGAATTTATATCCCAGCGATATTTCAGGACAACAGCAAAACAGGGAAGGAAATTTTAAAGACAGACCACAAGCAAAGCACCTCTGCTTTGATAAAAGATCTCACTAGGCACCACCATGGATGCAGAATGTGGGAGAGTAGGGCCTTTTCAAACTAGTGAAAGAGACGTGCAAGGAAATAAATTACAGAAGATAATGTGAGACAATGGTATTGGATCTGGGGAGTTGCTGGCAAGGACAAATACCCCTAATTTTAGTTTCTCACTACCTGTTTATATCTGATGGGTATAAGCTGGTAAAACCGTACAGACAGAGCTGATGTGCAGTAAAGTCAGGGATGCAAAAGAACATCATCTGTAAAAGTGGGTCTAAAGTTTTGCCACATCAGGCATAAAAAAGTGCACTTCAAAGGGGAATTCGCCTTTCTTGCTTTCCTCCTGCAGCCCTTTACACTCAGCAGAAGAGTACAAGTGACAATGTTCTCAGTGGAAGTGGTCCAGCAAACTCCCCCCACCTGTCCAAATCCATACTGGCTCTTTGTGCGAGATACTCAGGTTGATACTGATTTTAGCAGCAGTATGTGGGTGTCAAAAAACTGGAGAGTGGAAGTTCCTAGTACGAGCAAGGTGGGGCTGACTGTCAATGTCAGATGGTGGGAACAATCATGATTGGTAGAGAGGGAATAGTAATCAGACAACTGATTAAGGAGAGAAATAATTACGGAGAGAACTGATTAAGGGAAAGGAAGCCAGCACTCATCAAGGGTAACGTTAGAGACAAGTTAGTACAAGATCAACTGCCAAAATTATCTCCTCTAGCTTCAAGAAATGTTGATAGGGCAAGGTGCAGCACAGAGTGGGTGTTTGTGAAAACTGAAAGCTGAGCGAGAAAGAAAAGCAAAGGGGCAAAGGATGGCGAAGAGCTCTCTGAAGGACAGTAGTAATTGAGAAATGAGCAGCAGGTAAGGCTGGACACGGAAACAAACAGCAACACACAGACAAAGGGGACCGAAGTGGAGGATAGAGGAAACATCTCATCCCAGTGCAGAAGAAATGAGGGTCCAGCTGAAGGAGCTGGGAATTCTTGAAGGATTAAGGGTTCGGAGAAAGGAGGATGTTTGGCTCAGGCAAGATCAGGCTGTTAAAGTGTGGTTGCTAACTGCAAAGGTCTGTAGAGGCTCCTTATTGCCTGATCAGTTGTTTCCAAATGAAAAGTTGGTTTAAAGAAAAACAGTAACTAATGAATGTGGTGAGAAATGAAAAATCATACATTTGTAATTTCTTCCTTTTAGGTTCAAATTTATTCCTTAAATGCCCGGGGATTCTGTTGTACGGAGCGCTGTCTCACTGTAGGTCAGACCAAGAAATGTGTTTACTGTTCTAATAATGCATTTTTAGAGTATTTTCCTATGATAGGAGGAATAACACTTTCTTTATTGTCATAAAAGTCCTATGAAAACTGACACCACTCTGCTACCCATCGCTTTGCTTTTTTTTCCCCTCTTCTGCATAGCATGTCTGTAAGTAATGCTATTCCGCTTTTAGACCTCCTTGTGTAGTATCGATCAACTCATGAATATGAGGGTGTATTTGTGTCCCTTGTGCACCATCATGCCAAACATGTTGGAGACATGAAGACTATCATGCTTGCAGAGACTTACAGCTAAATTGCAACAAATACCAATGGGATTTCATATTATGCTGTCTTAAAGTCCAAATGTGTTTATCATGATCAACATATTAATATGGAAAACTGAAGGGATTGATTATAATTTATCAATTATTACAACATTTTGTCAAATTTTACATTGTGCTTTCTTTTTCATTGTTTTTGTTGTGTATTTTTATAAGAGTACATTGGGTTTAATATGCTTGGTTGGTTATAATATTGATTGTTTATAATAATATAACATTATAACCATCTCATTTTATTTTGATGTGCAATATTTTGGGGAATATTAACCAAGCTAATAATGGTGGAGCACTTCAAAATGAACAATACTGAAACCAAGCGAGTATTAAACATATTTTTTTCACAGTTGTACTGTGATTCAAAGACCGTGTTCATCCCTCCCTTCCACTGACATAAAATAAGAATGACTTATTTTAAGTCCCTGTGTATATTTTTTTATACATACATGATGATCATTTGTTATAACATTCATGCAGATCTTACCTTTATTCTCCATTAATTTACATTGCACAGTGATGTGCTATTATTTTGATAAGATTTACTGTAATTATAATATCTTATGGTGAAAAGTACCATGCAGTTTGGAAACACCTCAGTTTTACTTAAATGAATGAGAATTTTTCTTTTGAATTTTGTGAATTCAGGAAAGCACTGCTTCTATTTTCTCTCTCATTTTTGTGTTATATACTATGCAAGACAACCACAGCAGAACTCCTGTTTGGAAGGGGAAAAAAAAAAAAGGTCTGTTGTTAAAAGGAGAAACCCCCTCTCCTGCTCAAGTCTGTGATTTTGAATGCCATATCACCTGTCTGAGATTCTTCATTCCCTCTCGTTCGTCCTGCCAAACCTATTGTCCTGGTTTGGCTTGACTCCTCTTCACTCTGTGGAACATAGAATCACATTATAGTGTTTTGCACTGGACCCTGAATAATAGGGTTCCTGTATCTATTGGACCTTTAAGTCCTGTTATAAAACATAAAATGATACTGAAGGAAAGGGAGATGGAAGTTTCTGTCTAAGTTGAAAATTAGTTTCAATAGAAAAGTTTTAACAGTGTCTGAGCACAATGTTGTCACATGATTATTCCCCTGGCAGCTACCAGGATTATGCAAGTGCATTGCAAGCCTTGTGGCTCAGTACAGGGCAGGATTGAGTCCTTAATTATCATTTACTTGTAATAATAAATATGCATACGTATACAAGTATTATAAATTTGTACATATTATGTTGTCTGTGTATTTGGGGTCACAAAGATATCTAGCCTCCTGATCTGCTGTTGTAAAAGTGTGATCCACCATACTCGCAGCCAGTGCATTGGAGAGTGACAAGATAAACACGACATGCGAGTTGCTTGTATTGAGTAAAAATATATTTGCATGGAAAGAATAAAAAGGAAAACAACAGTGCAGAAGCTACTAGTGAAAATAATTAGGGAAAATAAGAATTTGGGACTGGTAAAGAGAGAGATTTTCTTTTTTTTTCTTTTTAAACATGCTGTGAAGAAGCCATTTGAGGATGGAATAATTAAGCAGTGCATTCATGAAGAAAAAAGCATAATATCAAAAGGAAAAGAGCAAACGAAACAGAAGTTATGTTTAGGGATTTATTCAGACAGTTATGCTAACAAAGACTGTAACAGAAATTTTGATGTAGTGAGTAATAAAATTAACAACTGTATGTAATGTATGTGTAGATTTTCCAAAGCATTTTGCATCCTTGAGATCTGATTTTTAAAGGACTTAAAATTGCTTATTACGTTCCTCATTGTATGGAAAGCAAGTTCTTGATGGTTCAACTTTTTGGCTTACACATCACATCAAGCACAGTAGATAATTCCTCTTCGACTTCTGTCTTTGCCATTGCAGCACTACAGCTGCATTTATGCAACCAGCCTGGATCCCTAAAGAGCGTTTAATACATACCACTAGAAAGGCTGGACCACATCACTTCCAATTATATGTGGTTGAAGTAGGAGCTATTTGAAATGCAGCTCTTTTGGAAATCTGGTGTCCTGGTTTTATTATCCAGAGACACTTATGGTGGAGAACATATCCCTGAGGTTTACATCTGTTGGAAACATCACAGCGAAGTATGGTTTATGGAGTAGATGATCAATGTGGTAAAACTTGAAAGTGAGAAATGGCCTGTGTAAAAACATAGGCCAAAAAGATGAACAATTATAGGTGAGTCTTAAAATACCACCAACAGCATCCAGCTCACTTGAAGAGTTTTGTCTTGCTTTCTGGAATTCAAGAATGGACTAATTGTGTATCATATGCAAAAGATTGCCCAAAGACAAATGGAAGACATTGCTAATTTTAAGACTAAAATGATACATCAGTTTAACATGCTGTATGGGAATACATTCTTTGCTTACAGAAAATTCTTCTTTGACAGAAACATATCAAGACAGAATAATTTGCAGTTTAAACAAAAATATGTAAATATGTGTGTTGCATAGACAATTGCTCGTTCTATTCTATCAAAACAAAAATTTCATTGAAACTTACATAAACTTTGACTCATCTACTGTTTTTTTTCCTATTGGTTATGGAGACACTACTACAAAAAATTGGCAGCATATTTTTATTTCATGAAGTAAAAGAAAGAAAAGTTTACTTAGGATTTCTTCATTATCATTGCAAACACAGGGTAAGTTTGGCTAAACAGCATGTTCTTTATATAACATTTGGCCAACGCCAAGTGAAATCCCCCAATGTACGTATTTGATTTCCCTGTAAGATAGAAGCGAACATGCTTATTAATTATAATAACTCTGAGTTTCTTTAAGGCTGTCATGTCAGTTTGGATGTACAGTTGGCCATAGATAGCACAGCTTTGACTCAGCATGTCACTTTTTACCTTGCCAAGCATGAAAAGCGCAAGTAATGAGACATGCAAAATGAAATATTGCCTGACAGAAACCTGCCTGCTATACTGCAGAATCCTGGTATAAAGCCACCTTGACAAAAAGTGTATCACTCTTAGGACCCTTCAAATTAGTGGAGTGATGCAGCTTTATTATCAGACATTGTTCAGTTCATCATAAACGTCTCACTGCCACTGCACCTTATGTGTGAGAAGGGCTATATAAAAGCATACTATATTCCAATCTAATTCACACAATGGCTTTCTTGGTAATTAAGATCCAAGTACTGTTAAATTTCTAGGGATTTTCTATTACCCGTATGAATCAAATTATTTAGAATGGTTAGATTGAAATAGTTGGTGTCACTGCTTAAGAAAAGGAGTGGAAAGGGATCTTTAAAAAGGAAGAAATAAGATTGATTTAGAGACTCAATTTATTGCGGAGTGACCACCCCGAATTGATCTGAAAAAAATAGATGGAAAGAAGATCTTTATAACTTTTCAGCTGATGGCAGTATGTCTTTTAAAGCCAGCATTAAAAGTCTGTTTAGTGGCCATAAATATAAACCAGGAGAATAGAGTTTGCAATAAAATACTTAGTGTTGTTGCACAGAGACTGGAATTTGACAATGACAATTGTTTTTGTGATGTTTTAGATTTTTGGAGGGAAACTATTCACTCTATTTCTTATTGTACATTCTGTACCCAAGAATATCCATAGATGTTTCTATACAGAGGACCTGGACAGAATAATATTCATAGCAGTGATCTGAAGGTCAAAATTCACCTCCCTCCCCACCAGCCATATCACCTCGCTGTATAAACTCCACACAGCGACCAAGAAAACTTTTTGCCTGGTATACTGGGAGAAGGGAGGAGAAGACTTAGCTCCTACCTCTTAAGGCCTTTAGGACATGAATGTATATAGTATGGATGACTCACATGCAGCGAAGCTTTCATTTAAGGAGTCTGAAGTCTGTAATATTATTCAGAAATAAATGCCCCAGACAACATAATTCATCTTAAGACCAATTCCCAGTGCCAGTGAGTACCTCTTGAAAAACTGCAGGAGAACAACTTATACAGTTTTGTCATTTATGGCATTGCCATCAGTATCCTGAATAGTTTGGGGCAAAAGCTGAAGCAGGGAGAAACTTTGCAGTCCCTATCTCTATCTGAAAGCATGGTGTTGAGTTTGTGACCCGTAATAAGGCTTTAGATAAGTAGACCAAAGCCAGGATGATGGAGCAAACAGCCTGCTAGATCTAAGGACATTGGATGCACGATGGTGAAAACCCTAAAGGAGGCCTGCTACTAGATCAAGAGTAACAATTCCTACCTGGGAAAATAAGAACTACTCTTCTCTTAAGGAGGAAACTGTTGTTCTCAGCAGGGAAGCACGAGGCAGCCCACAATCCCATGTGTAGCTCAGTGGACAGGGAAATTCTATAATCTGTGGGAAGGAAGATATATTGGCCTCTGGCAACACAACTCTAGAAAGCCTCCAGTCACGAGACTGGGTATGTCCACACATTAGACTTTCCCTTCTCACATGAAGTTCATGAGTTTAAAGTGGGATACCACCTTGCTGATTGGTATCACAAACTAGCAGCTCAGCTAGCTCAACCCCAACAGTCTGCAGCTCACCACAGACATTTCCGTCCAGGAGTAGGTGTTGGAGGACACAGCAGCCAAAAAGTAGCTTCTCTCCCAGTCTGCCTGGCAAGCAGACCTCCACCCAGTGAAGCAGACCACTGTTCTTATGGTAAAAGAGGCATTCCCTCAAATGTTTTAATAAACTGTGTATTGTTCCCTATTTCTCGAGAATAAACTCTGTAGAGGAAGATACAGAAGACTGGAGTTACTAGCCAGGTCACTTGATAGTGCAACAAGAGGCTATGTTCTGTGGCTATGTTCCAAGCTCTGCCAGTTTACCACTGTAAAGCAAAAAAATTAAGAGAAGAGGGGGGAAGAAAAGAAAAAGGTAAAAAGAAAAAGGAAATTAAAACCCAGCTTTTGAACATAAATCACATTAAACTGAGCAGATAAAAATACTTTCTATTTTTGGGAGGACATGTTCCACTTTAATATCTCTTTATTTTTGTATATGGACATCTGTGTTGGTAAATCAATTGTTTCGTGATATCAGTATAAAATGATACTGATCAATATGTTCTTTTGAGCTAAAAAGTAACTAGTTGAAATAGGCCTTGTATATATTTATTTTATCATACCTTTGATGTTAGATTTGTGGAAAGGGTCCATGATGCTGTATCAGGTGATAGGACTGCTATGGACACAGAACCCACCAGCAATGGGATTGAAGGATGAGGCATGAAGCAGTCACCGCAACTGCTGTATTTTGTTACTAGCTACTGTGGGACTGAGGTGCTTCCATTGTGTCAAGTGTTTTGTGAAAGCTTTAAAACAAAAATTGGTCTTTCCAGAGGATGTTTATATGAAGGTCATCCGCCTTCAGGAAGGTCACCTAGAACAGACTGCCCAGGACCATGTCCAGAAGGCTTTTGAATATCTTCAAGGAGGGAGACTCCATAACCTCCTCAGGCAACCTGCGTCAGCGGTTGGTCACCCTCACAGTAAAAAGTGCGTCCTGATATTTAGAGGGAATCTCCTGTGCTTCAGTTTATGCCCGTTGCCTCTGGTCCTATCACTGGACACCACTGAAAATAGCCTGTCTCTGTCCTCCATGCATCCTCTTTTCAAGTATTTATATACATTCAGAAGATCCCTCTGAGCCTTCTCTTCTTCAGGCTGAACAGTTCGCGCTCTCTCTGCATTTTCTCATAGGAGAGATGCTCCAATTCCTTAAACATCTTAGAGTCCCTTTGCTGAACTCTCTCCACTGTATCCATATCTCTCTTAGAATCACACAATCATAGAATCATTATGGTTGTAAGAGACCTCAAAGATCATCAAGTCCAACCGTATACCGGATGCCACCATGCCCGCTAAATCCACTAAACCATGTTTTGAAGCACCACATCTGAACGTTTTTTGAACACCTCCAGGGATGGTGATTCCACCACCTCCCTGGGGAGCCCATTCCAATGCCTAATGACTCCTACAGTGAAGAAGAAGTTCTTCCTGATATCCAACCTGAACCTCCCCTGGTGCAACTTGAGACCGTCTCCTCTTGTCCTAATGTTAGTTACTTGGGAGAAGAGACCAACTCCCACCTCGCTACAACCTCCTTTCAGGTAGTTGTAGAGGGCAATAAGGTCTCCCCTCAGCCTCCTTTTCTCCAGACTAAACAATCCCAGCTCCTTCAGCCACTCCTCGTAATACTTGTTCTCCAGGCCCTTCAGCAGCTTTGTTGCTCTTCTCTGGACACACCCCTCAATGTCCTTCTTGTAGTGAGGGGCCCAAAACTGGACACAGTATTCAAGGTGTGGTCTCACCAGCACAGAGTACAAAGGGATGATCACTTCCCTAGTCCTGCTGGCCACACTGTTTCTGATACAGGCCAGGATGCTGTTGACCTTCTTGGCGACCTGGGCACACTGCCGGCTCATGTTCAGCCTGCTGTCAGCCAACACCCTCAGGTCGTTTTCTGCTGGGCAGCTTTTTAGCTACTCTTCCCCAAGGCTGTAATGTTGCATGGCGTTGTTGTGACTGAAGTGCAGGACCCAGCACTTGGTGTTGTTGAATCTCATGCAGTTCATCTCAGTCCATCAATCCAGCCTGTCCAGATCCCTCTGTAGAGCCTTCCTGTTCTCCAGCAGATCAACACTCCCACCCAGCTTGGTGTCTTCTGCAAACTTACTGAGGGTGCACTCGATCCCCTCGTCCAAATCATCAATGAAGATGTTAGACAGAACTAGCTCCAGCACTGAACCCTGAGGAACACCACTGGTGACCGGCCACCAACTGGATTTAGCTCCATTCATCACCACTCTCTGGGCACGGCCAACCAGCCAGTTTTTCACCCAGTGAAGGGTATTCCTGTCCATAATATGTCTTGTGTTGAAGAACCCAGAATGAGTCACAGTACTGCAGGTGTGGTGCCACCAGTGCTGAATAGAGGTGAAGCAACACCTCTCTCTACCTGCTGGCAGCAGGTCGAGAGATCTTCTTCAGTAGATTTTCTTAATGCAGCCCAGGATACTATTGACCTTTCTTGCCGCAATGGCATACTGCTGGCTTATGTTCAACTTGGGTGTCCACCAGGACCATGGGGCTTTTTCTGCATAATGTTTGTGTAACTTCAAGTAGGTGATGCAGTTGCAATTGAGACTGGATCCCTTAACTATCTCTGTTTCATTCAAATTGTTGTTATCCTTGCAGTTGCCTATTAATTTTACATGATTTTTGCAGAATTATCAGATTCTCTGATAAATTAATCCTCTAATGAACTAAAAAAATGAGCTTTTAGTTTAGTTAGTCCAATGATTGTGTCATTTTGCGGTTGGAGAGGTATGGTATTTTTTTAATTTTTATTTTGATTTTGATTTTTAAACTCTAGGAGTTAAACATCTATTCCCTGATATTAAGAGAACACTCAGGTTTCTTATATCCACCTCATTCTCAAAAATAAGTAAGTCACTTCTTTTAAGTTTGATTCACTTTCATACAAAGGAACTACTTCCCTGGGTTCTTATGCGGGCCACTATATTTCTGTGCCTCTTAACAACCATTTCCATGATGCTTCTAACTGTGAAAGGTAAACTGAGTTGACTCCTGTATTAACTGTGTGTTACTTTTACCCTTCTTAAAGCCTGCATGTTCTTACCTATGGCAGTTCCTATGCTGCAAGTTTAATGGAGCATGGGCTATGCCTTCAGTAATGTTTGGTAAGGACTTAGCTTTTTGTGGCTACTATGGTGATGCATAAATGAATTGCTAAAGCAAGTCACAGATTCTTCCTCTATGCTCTGCTGTGCCTTTTCATCTCCAGTCTCCAAGCAAATCATAAAGCTTTTATTTGTGCATGTTCAGTAGACATTTCTTCAAAGACTCAATGAGGTGTTCATTTATGTTGATTGGCACTAGATAAATGGACAGAAGGCTGCTTATCCTCTTTCACAAAGAACTTCTCCTCCATTAAATGCAGAGGTCAAAATTATGCTGTCAGGTGGAGTCATCACACTGCCTTTCTCTGCCTTCTCCATAGGCAGAGCATGCTCTAGTGCAGCTCTACACAATCTGACATACTTCCCAGCCTCTCTTTTCCTTCAAAGCAGCTTCTTGACATTTGGAAACAGATTGAAAAAGAAAAATTATACAGCTTCAGTACTTGTATTGGGGTACTGACAGACCAACCAACCTTGACCAAACTTACGTTGAAGTATATATTACAACCTCCCTATCCACTCCTCCCCTCCTGTGACAGTCAGAAAGCACAGTCAGCAGAAGGAAAGCTGGCTGACCCCTCAGCCCTTTAAATGCAAAGTAGGATGTCATAGGCTAAAAGTACCAACATAATAATTTAAACCAAATTGCCAGCCTTTGCCTTGAGCCAGCTAAAGCCCTCTCAGACCTTCTCATCTGTCAGTGTTACTGTTGGAAATAGCAGTCTTCAGCAGAGTAGAAAGCTGAGCTGGTGAACCTCTCACTAGATCTTGTCTGTCCTGTACTTTGGTTAGTTTAAGTAGCTGGTGGTGGGATGATTACATCCCTATCTCATCTACCCAAGGTCCAAGGCCCCAACTCAACTGAGAATCCATCACCCTTCTCTTTACACTCATGTGTTCTCATCCTAACACACCTACATCAGCCTAAAATCTCTCTAACTAGTGTCACAAAACGAGGAATTTACTGGTGTCGCATTTGAAAGATACTCACACCTCCTTGTATTTAGCTAGGATGAATAATAGATAATGAGGTAGCACAGCCACCACTAGAGAGAGCTCTGATACTAGAATTATTATCAATCCCTATTTTATCTAAGTTTCTATTGCAGAGTTCAGGGGCAGTTGCTTGAATGGATGGAGTATCAAAATAGGAAGAGCAATACAAAAAGAAGAAACTGCAGTGTGTTAGGGAGGATTTTAGACTTCATGTTCTTGGACAATGATTGGTCTACAAAAAGGGGAGAGAGTATTTTTCTAGTTTGGACCCTTTCCACTTTAATTCAGCAGTTTTTTGACACTTCACTTGCAATACTTATTGCTGCTCAGCTGCTCTGCTTCATGGTTTGTGACTTGATATCGCTTTCAGGAGAATATAGGATGAAAAGAGAATACTGGAATTTGGGGGCTAAAAGTGATTTATGAACCATGCCATTTATTGGTGGTTTATACTTCAGTAAAAGTTTATGCAGTTTTCAGAAGTAACTTGGTATATTTATGTATTTTGACAATTTAAATGGGAAGTATCTATGAGCAGGGAAAGTACCTGTATTTCTCTCTCATGAACACAAGAAAATAAACATACCTGAGATACCAACACTGTCCAATAATGTCTATGCCTTTATTATCATAGTTCAATGCATTCTTACCGAATGGGAGATATGAATAATGTAAAGACAGAGACTGGCAATACTTGAATAAGTATAGCCAGATAGGCAATTCCATTGTTTTTATAAATACTGCAGGAAAGGTACAACAAAGGCAATTTCGTGAATATTCTTCTAATAGCCTCTTAAATGTGATCTGTCTTTGTCATTGCACCACAATGTAGGGGCAGGGCCAACATGACAATCTGTATGAACTGTGTGAATAAAACAGGGATTAAGTATCCTGTGCCAAAACTGACAAAATAGAAGTCAGTGTCCAAAGCCTGTATTTCAAAGCCATACTCAGTTTCCATTCATTCCATGTGTTTCTGAAGTATGTAGTCTTTCAGCCTGGGATCAATCCCCCCACAGCTAGGAAATATGATTATAGCTTCAGAATGTCTTGACTTTTGTTTCTTCTTATTTAGTTGGGACTTCTTTTTGCGAAAGACCCCTGACCTTCCTCATAAACTTCTTTCTGTGGGAGACTGAGAACAGACACCACCCTTTCACTTCCAGCATAAGGGGACAGTCACTTTAGTTTCCTTCCAACATAGCTAGCTGTTCCTCCATCCTCTTCTGCAGCAGTCATCTACAAGTACAGGCAGGCTGTCCATCACCTCTTTCAATCCCAGCCAAATGTAATGTTTGTTAAACAAAACAGTTAGTAATCTCTGTACAAGAACTTTTAACATATCATAAACTTGGGCCATTTTGGAATATTTCTGTGTTTTTACTTTTTGGAGGTGTGTGTTAAGCTTGAATATGTCTCTCTTTTCATCCTCAGAACTGTTATCTTTATTGATTGTCTCTCCATTTTTATGGAGACCTTGATACTGCAGCTTTTTGCTTATGTGCAAACATCACATAAATTTAGACCCCCACAGATCTGAAGAAGAAAGTGTTAATTTTTCAGATCTTGTCCTTTGGAGAAATTCCACCAGAGACATCAACAGCATTTCTATTGACAAACCCAGTGGTGAACATTACCAGTGATTTACTGATTTTTACTGGAAAATGGAAGTTCATTTTATATTTTAGACATTGTTTATTTGGATAAATAAATGGCTGGGACGGTTCAGGGCAACATGAAGTCCACAAGGCACCATGGTCCTATGCATTTTTCAAAAATTTAGAGGTGACAAAATTTCAGCCTAGTTGATAACATGTATCAGGATACTTTGAGACTGCAAAATGCAAATGAAGAATTGGAATTACTTGAAGTAAAAAAGTTACAAAAGTCCCAAATACAAGAAGAGATGGCTGAGATATGAAACATTAGCATAAACATTTAAAAATACAACCAAAAAATGCTGAGGAACCAATATGTTACAAAAGACAGGGACATAGAATGCAAGACCTGCAAATGCTTTTGATTTAAGAACATAAAGAAAATACAGAGTCTTTCAATTGTGACAGACAGTGAATACAGTTCAGAGATGGATTTGTTGTTGTTAGGGGAGGAGTTCTGTGGTAATTGATTAGCACCCTGGAAATGTGTCAGGCAAAACATGGGTTATGAACATTTAAGTAGAGCAGGATCTAATGAAACTTATCACAGAATGCTTAAAGAAAAAGCTGAAGTAACCTCTGAAAGATTATCTTTAATACATGATGAAAGACTGGGGTGATCTTCACAGTGGTGGACAAAATAAAATTAGTAACTTTCTTTAAAAATGTAAAGCAGAGAAAAGAAAATAAAGACTGGTCAGTGTAAATCTAAAATGCATCACTGGTGAGGAAATTACTAATCAATACATCTACAAGCACCTAGAAAATAACAGGGTCATAAGAAGTAGCCAAAGTGGCTTTTTCAGGAACAAATTGCATCAAACCAACCTCTGCCTCACTTAGCTGACAAAAGGGAATCAATGGACAGCGCGTATCTTGACTATCATATGGCTTTTGATGTTCAAGAATTTCTCAACCCCTACAGCCTGGAGGAAGGTGAGACAGAAGAGACCATCATGACGTAAGTGCACAAATGGTTAGTAGGATGATGCCCAGCCTTGCAAACAACTCAGAAAAAGCATTATGAAGGAAAGAGGAAAACAGTGAGAAAAGTGTCAGCAGTATATTTGAATGAGTCTTTCAGACTCAAGCATCCCCTCATTTTATCCATAGATATATTGGAAACTGGAAATAATTGTTTCCTCCCTAAAGAAGAAGACAGAATATGTGTGTGTATGGAAAGAGGGGAGAGGTGACATATGACAGTCGTCCAGTTGATCAAAGACTGGTCCAAAGTGGACAGAGGGCTGACCAGCAGGCAGGAGGGGCAGCAGGCTGCAGGGACTGTTGCTTTCCTTCCCAAGCTTCTTGGACTCTGCTTGCAGCTGATTTGAGTGCAGTGGCAGTTGCTGTTTCATCTGTATTCTTCTGCCTAAAGATTTCTGTGAAGCCTGTGCTTAAAAGTAAGTGTATAGCATAGAAGGAGAAAAATGTGTAGTGTCTTGGAAATTGCAAATGAAAGCAGCATGTTTTAAAAATTAGCATGGTGTATCTATCTAAAAAGTACCAGTTTCACAGCTGTAACCATTACCTCTTTATAGCACCTTTTATAAACAGGTTCTTAAAATACTCATGGGTTCCTCTTTGGTAAAAAATGCAAAACAAACCTGAGATTTGAATGAGCTCACTTGAAATCAATAATATTATGCTGATTTACCCCAGTTGAACATCTGTACTGGGATTGTATATATAAGAATATAACACTATTCAGTAAAATCAAACACATAACACAGCTAAGCTACTCTGAGCAAGAAATTCATGTCTCTAAAGAGGTTTTAGTATTGTCTAGTGAACTGCAGTGGTTTGAAATATAGCTATTGTCATGTATTTTATCTGGTCCACAATCCTCATTTGTGTAGACTGCTTTTCATACGAAAAATGCGCAGAACTGATATTTGGAAACAAAGAAGAAAATGTTCATTTTTTCACACTGCTACCATTTTTGTCAGATCAATAACGTTATCTTGATTTACACCAGCAGAGAATAGGGCTGCAAAAATTGTTCTGTTATAATTACATTGAATTATAATTAAAGAAATGAAAGAAAAGCTAAGAAGTAAAATATGGTATCAAAAATTTGTTTTCAAGGGAGGTTTGGAAAGAGACAGACAGTGAGGCAAAGGAGTACCAGAAGGAGTCTGTGTGTTGTAGAACCTCAAATCTCTCACAACGTCAGCAAAACTATGTCTGAATAGAGCAAGACTTTATCTCCATCCATTAAAAAAGCAGCAGTCGGTGTTCTGAAGGGATTGAATGCATAGTGCATAGTTCCAGTACACATGAGGAAACTTGGAGGAGACTTATGAAAAAGGGAGGAAAAGGCAGGTGCCGAATCCTGCAGGGAACAAGGAAATCAAAGCCATTTTTGCCTGTGGAAGAGGCTCACGCTCTTAGACTAGACTAGAATAGAATAGACTATTTCAGTTGGAAGGGACCTACAATGATCAACTAGTCCAACTGCCTGATCAATTCAGGAGTGACAAAGTTAAAGTACGTTGTTAAGGGCATTGTCCAAATGTCTCTTAAACACTGGCGGGCTTGGGGCATTGACTACCTCTCTAGGAAGCCTGTTGTCTTGATTTGGGTTCTTGTGAGAGGCTTGCAGATTTCCTTGTCAGCCAAACACTGAGAAGTGAGAAATTTGTGGACACCACAGTGGAAGATCCACATGCAATTTAAGGCCAGTAACTCATGACTGTTTCTGTCACACAAGTGGAATGCAAACATTGATTTCAAAATAAATGGAATCAGAGAAGCTGGGATAGCGATAGAGACACTAAAGCACCAGTTTCACAGCTGTAACCATTACCTCTTTGTAGCATCTTTTATAAACAGTTTCTTAAAATACACATGGGTTTCTCTTTGGTAAAAAATGCAAAACAAAACTGAGATTTGAATAAGTTCACTTAACACAGGGGAAGAAGAGCAACAGCAACATGCAGGTCTGTGAGGAAATTCTTGGAGCAGACTAGTGGCCAAGTTCTGGCAATATTCTAGGGTCAAACATGAGAATTAGTCACTTTTTTAATTGAATGGCTGAGAAAAAAACTTTTGATGATTTGAACATTTGTGGGACAGATTGTAAAGATGGAAGACTTAATTGCGTGTGAATTTCCAAACCTAGATACAAACTTGTAATTGTATAAACATTTGCTTAAAGTTAGCATTTAGTGTATATTTGAGCAAATCTTATTGGCAGTCCTGATCTTCACTTTCAGCTGAAAGTAAATTGTTATCCTTTCCAGCATAAGAACAAATGTGTTACCATTAAGAGTTTCATCTATATTAACTGCACGTGTACTCAGTTGTCATTTGCCCACACACAGGTGGACACACAGGAATATTATCAGACAAAACCAGAAATTAATTTTGCAGCAGGCATTACAAATTGATTGTGTATTTTCTTGATATTGGGTGTGCTTTAGAGGTATATTTAACAGCATGATAATGTCAGCTTTTCAAATTTAAGTAGCAAACAATTCTTACTGAAACTGTAAATTTACAAAAGAATCTTTAAAAACTCAGAACCAGAGAGCAAAGAAGAAGAGATTGTAAGTTTCACTTAATGTACATGATTTTTAACCCAATCTCAAGACATAAGAAGGCATGGCTTTTTAATATTTGAGTCTAGTAAGTCTACCAAGTACTAAATATTTAGGGTTGGCCCATAGCAAGGCTAGATATGAAAAAGTAGAGGCTGAAAACAGAAAGATGTGAAGTACCATAAATCAGTTGACTCGAAACTGAGAAGAAATCATGAAATAGGAAGTAAGAGAGACAAAAATAATACCAATTATAAGGAAAGAGGCCTGACAAGAAGGTACCGGACAATATCTGGTTAGTTCTGAAGGCAGCTGATGGTACTGTCAAACCCCATCTATCATGAAAGCAAGGAATGTAAACAGACATTTACTAACATTGTGAATTTGCAAGATAACACAATCTTTGGTGGAACAAGATGCTGAAACTTTGGAGATATGGGCCAACAGAAAATGTACCAGCTGTTGAACAGGTGAAAACTGTGGACAAGTTCGGAAGAAAAGTCAAATATTTCATGTTTTCTGTAACATAAGTCAGCTTTGGAAATTCTCTAGCAATTCAAAAGATGTGAAAAAATCTTCACAGCAACTTCGCTATTGCAGTCAATCCTTGTTCTGTCAGACATATTTTTAAAAAAATGACAGAAAATAGAGTATTTCATCTTCATGTGATTTATTTAGAACGTAAAATTCACCTCTTTACTGTAGTTCTTTCTTTCCCAGTCCTCCTGGATTTCTTTTTTTCAAAATCAACAGTCAAAAATGTGAAACAAAGTACATACTATAGTGACATGTTACTTTCCCAAACTATTTCAAGGGAGAAGAGTCTGGTTTCTAACAAACTTCAAGTGGTTTTGCCAGCACTAACTGTATTTCACCTTTTTTATAAACATTCTATTGATAGGTTTTGCTTAAACTTAGGCAAGGGGAATGGTAAGACAGACACCATTATTTTAAGGTCTCATTTATGATCAGTCTGCTTTTTTGATCTGTTTTAAGGTCTGGTTTATGACGAATCTGCTTTTTTGATCCCTATTACTAAACAGTCTGATTATATTCAGTGTGTTTGTCCTCTCAACAGAATGGAAGGGCAATGACGTTGAATCCATAGAGCATGCTGAATCTTGCTAATGCTCTACCCACCAGACTAACCTATTTCAGTCACTTCTTCCTCTTTGGTCTCCAGCTAGGGCAGCAGTTTTTTCTGTCACACAGTTGTGAAAAAAAAGGGGGCGGGGAGGACAGATTTATTGTATCTTTTCAGGTTCACAAATGTCTCTCCTTCAGCAGCAATGTCAGGAAGTTGTAAACATATATAAAGCCTTTTAGTTTGAGTACAGTCTTTTAATTAAAAGTTTTATCTCTCTTAAATATAGCGCTCTCAATTTAAATCTAGTAACATTTTGCCCTAGTGGCAGGTATCCAGATCCATCGTTAGAGCACAAGATGATTCAGTGGCTTTCTAGCCCCACAAGACTCTTTACTTTATCAAAAGCATGGCAGAGGAGCAGACAGGAAGTAAAATGATGGGGGAATAATTGAAACACAGGAGCTAAACGTACCAAAAACAAGAAAGCTGACTCGATTAGTAAGTCAGAACTGCTGACTGAGGGAAACTTCAATACCAAATAACTTGGTATTACCTAAGGGAGTTGTGCAAAAATGGCTGATTGGCAGAGAGGCAGAAAAAAAGAAAAATTGATTCTATCTTGAAGGGAGGCCATGAAAGACACAAATTTTCCCTGAAGATTGTACTGGGCATTGCTTGTTGTAGCCTTAGCAGGCACCACTATTTTTCTCTTTACTTAAGATATTGAACTATTAGTCATTAAAACTAAATGCACTAAACATAAAAGTAATAACTGGGTGAAATTTTGCCAAAATGAATGCTAACACACATCCTTTTTTTTTCTTAGTTTTGTTTTTGACTTGTTTTTGAACAATAGTAATATTATGAAAATATGAATGACAGTCCTGTCGATATTGAAAATATGTTTTTCTTCTTAATTGCACATTAAATTTTTCCTGAGCTGCCTCAGGAGATTGATAGTATGATGTGCAGTCTGTCACTCTGCAGCATTTGGATCAGCTTAGTAGTATCTGAAAGCCAGTCAGATCTTTGAAGTGCTAAATTACTGGACTGAGTTCCACCCTTGATAAAGGATAACAGCATCACCACTAACGTTACTGATGTGCTGCTTGGTCTGAAACTGAGTCAAAGAGAGAATGAGCTTTGGGAACTGTGCATAAGTTCCTAACTAGTTTCTCCTATCTGGAATGATCTCTGAAGGTTGTGCAAAAACCTTGTAAAGACACTTCTGTGGTTACTGCACATGCAAAGTCTGCTGTAAGGATATGCAGAAGAATTCTGATTCTCAGGTTACCAACCTGCTATTTCTCATGAAAGATAAACTCCTTTCTGTTAAAATATATTTCTGATAGATACAACTTGCTAATCTTCTAAACTAATATAAAGTTCAGAGAAAATAGACCACTGTATTTGTTTCTGAGAGAAGGTAAGTGACATAAATCTGAACAAATTATCTCTTGGCACACGTAAAACAAGGAGAAACTTTGGAAATATGAGAGAATAGAACATTAAAAGGTTTAGGCACAAGAATATATGAGAATATTTTCATTGCACACATTTTTATAAAGCATCCAAACTATTAACATTTTTATTAGGGATTTGGTACTGATATTGTCAGACTGGAGAAGAGGAGATGAGGGACAAGATAAGTTTTATTTCATAATGGAAACAGTTATTGGATCCATATTTGCCAAGGAATTACACAACAGCAGTAATAGCAAAAGAAACACATAAATGAGATGATAAAACACAACAAGAAAAAAATCCAGCCATGCTGGACATCCTTAGTTATCAACTTGGCTTTATCCTGAGCTGAATACAGAAAGAGTAAGTCTCGCATTTCCAAATTACAACATTTTATCATATTTTAAAAGCATGCTTCTACCACCTGTTCTCACCTGATGAGCACCTGCATGATTTCCATTTCATCAAGGGAGCTATCACTATTGCAAAGCACATCGCAGTGTGAGCAGTGGTGGCATTAATGAATATCAATACTGTGTGGACTGATGATCCAGCACTAGCATGCCTGCTGCTTTCGGTAATCAGGATTCAATTCCTTGCTTTGCTGCCAGCTTTTACAACATTAGCAAAGTTATGTAAGTTGAATCTCTTTGGAGGGCGTAGATGGATGTGACTTCAGTCTCACAAAGTTTAAACTGAGCACTCTGGAAGTTCTTGAGCAGTGGTAAATTCCTGTTAAATTAATATCCATTGCCTTTCAGGAATTGTGTACCACGCCACATTAGAGCAGCCATTTGGCTTCTGTTGCAGAAATGGCTCATATCCTACCATATGATGGCACAGCAAGCTCACATCGCAGACTTCCAGTAATCTCTTTTCCAATTTTTGAGTTTAGCTTATTTTGAGAGGTGACTTCTCTTCGTTTGAGACATGGTAACTCACCATAACTCACCTTCTGCATGTTTCTACTCTTTGACAAAAAGTCAAATGGTAGGAGTCAGGTGAAACTTCCCTTAAGTCATGTTGTATTATTTATCACTGTGATAGCTAATAAACCACTCTGAATGGCTGGATTACACAGGCAGTTTCTGGGAGTCAACCGAAAGCCTCTGTTGCCCTTTGGAAACACGAAAGCCAACACCAATTTGGCTGGGCAAACTGACACCAGTGGGAATTCTTCTCTGAGCAAGTCAGATGTGAAGTTAGGTGGTAAGAGGGCATAAAACTTTAATCTTGCCTGTTGCTTCACTTCAGTCTAATCCACACTGCCTTGTCCAGTCCATGCCCCCTTTTTTCTGTGAGGAAGCTACAGACATGTGGCTCTGTAGCCCTTTCCTTTCATTTAGACTGAGGTTATATTACCTCTCCAATGACAGACCTTTGAGAGCAAGATCATGGGATTCCTCTCCCTGACAAAACCGTTTTTTTTTTAAGCAGATATAAGGCATACCAAATATATGGGCAGCAGTATATTATTATAAGCCTTTTTTGTTGTTTGTTTAGCTGTTTTTTTTTCAGATTATGATTATAGAAAAATGTAAAGAATTTTAATTCAAATACTTCAGAAGAAAGTAACAGAAACTACATAGATGTGCTTTTGTGAGGAATAGCCTTATATCTAACTTTAACCTGTTAAAATTACATATTTATCCCAATTCTCTATAACACTCAACTGGATCAGAACAATATGAATTTTCAAGTCAGGTGGGAACATGTCTTTTGAGCTGTGTCATTAACGAAAACTATTTTCTCTCAGATTTTTTTCCTTTTATCTCTTTCCTCTAAGTAGTAATTTTTTATTTAATGACACATTTGGTGAATTTTTGCCTTTGATGTCACCTTTCTTTAATAAAGAAGTTCTTCCTTTAATTTTTTTTTCTCTCTCTCTGCCTCTGTCTCTCTGTGTCTGTCACACACCTCTTCTGTGCAGTAAAAACACTTCCACTTAAACGATCAAATCCTAGCAAAGGTATTATTCTAATACACATGGCTGAACAACATCAGATATTGCTGCATGGCACTTACAAGATGGCAGAAATTGATGTATTAGGGAAACAAGTAAATCCTGTTATGTGTCAGGCTATTCCCTTTTTCACCTATTTTTCCATTATAAAAAGAAAGCAATAGGAACAGTATGATGTACTCTGACAGAGACTACCAGATATGCTACCATGGAGTTAAGCATGCATTAGGACTAGAATTGTATGAATTATTTATGTGAATAATCACCATTCCGAATTCAACTCTATTTTTATTCATTTCCTAGTTATTCCTAATCATTTACATGTTAGTGTAAAGATTTTTAAGCATCTGAACTGCTGGTGAATTGTTAAAGTTGACCATATATTGCATGTGGTGCGGCACAGTTTGTCTAAATCAGATGGTACTTTTGTTTCCCTTGACTGGATGCCTAAGCTATGTAAGAAAGAAAATAATGATTAGTTACAAATGGAAAAGGAGTGTTATTACTTTGTGCCCCATAATTATCATTCAGTGAAACCTTTTTGTACATGTTTATATCCATTGAGCTTAATAGGTAAACAGCATAAATTTGTGAAGATAAGCACATTCACAAGATCTGTGCTTGAAAGCATACAGCACAGGTGCCTT
>NW_009627321.1:0-4489 GCF_000690535.1 Cariama cristata | reverse complement strand
TAGTCCTCGTGAATTGCCTGTGCCTTCTTTCAAAGGCTATTAACTGTCCTTTTTTTCCTGAGTTCCAGGCAAAGCTCTCTGTTCAGCCAAGTTGGTCTTCTTCCCCAGGATAAGGGGGGAAACAAAAAACAGAGAGAGAAACGGGAGAAACAAAATCCTGTTTTATTTAACTTACCAAGAACAGGTTGGGAGATGACTTAATCATGGTGTAGTAATCGTTTTCGCAATGATACGAATATTAATTAACACTGGAAGTGTTTTCCTGAAGACATACCATATTGCTTAACAGGACAAACTGAGGTTAGAAACAACATTCTGTGATCTGAGTAACATCACAACGATTCACCATCAGCACGGCTTCTTCTGGTTCTAAAAATTCACCTGCATCTTAAAATCTCATGGAAGTACTGCAGAGCATAATGTACTCATGATGTCATACCTATCCTAGAAACCTGCCAATGCACCAACACTAAGAATCTAGCTTGGATTGACAAAGAATTTAAGCACATAATCGTCGACTTTTAAAATGTAAGACTCAAAGGAAAGCACAACTTAATGAATGAATAAGAACTATGATTTTCTTTGTGAATCTGTACCACCAAAACTGACAATTTGTACCATCCTAGTTGCTGAGAACTTAAGCATTAAAAGCCAGCTATGGAATAGTCATCACATGCTATAGAAGTTGGATTCAATGTTCTCATATTTTCTCTAATGTTTTTTTGTCCTTAACATCTGAAGCATGTATCATGTTCAATTCAGGTGTTTTACTTAGAAGTTAAGTTAATTTCAAAAAAGAAAGAACCACTGTACTTCTGTAAGTGGCAAGGGAGTATTATCATCACTTAAAGAGGTGCAGATTTTACTTTTCAACCTTTCAAATTTTCTAGAAGCATAAATATTTAGTAGTTTAACATTTTAATGAAAAAGGAATTTGTCATACAGCAGCATTTCGGCTTTGAAGCAAGGGCTTTGTATTTCGTAACAGCAGTCTGTGATCTGGGTCCATAGTATAGGTGGTTTTCACTTTCCGATCCTTTTCTTTCTGTTCTTCATCAGATTCATAGAAATTATTTTCACTATATTCTTCCACAACCTCATCATCCTACCAAAAGACAAAACAACAAAAAACATACAGAGAATATTTGAATAATTGGTTTTATTCATTAAGGAAGTAACATACAACACCACAATTTCATGCGAGATTTATACATTTTTTAAAAAATAGCTATCAGATCTTCTACTGCAGTTTGTTCAAAGCAGTAAATGTACCAACATGAGAAATAGCTTAACAATATACGCAAGATCGCCTTAGAAATAAGATGAACTGCTAAATGAATTATCTTCATTAATATTCTAGAAACTAGATTAGGTATGAATATTGGTGTTTTTGGGGACTTAAAGCCTATGATCTGAAATTGACATTTCTGAAAATGGTCAGTTGTTTAAAATTCCCTCTTTTTTGAAAACTTATAGTAAATCATGTGCATTCTTCCCTCTCTAGCAATATATAAATTATCTGTGAAAATAGCAAAACTCAAAAGAAGGGACAGGGTTTTTTCTTCATAAATTAGAAGGAAAAAAGGTTATGTATCCTGAGCCTGGCCTTCTCTGATGAAGTACAAATCCTTGAGCTGTTTAAATAAAGTTACGAATCATCAGCATAATGTCACTTAAAAAAATAACACAACACACTGAAAGAAGTCTTTGAAGTTTGAGATATTAGTAAATTAGGCCTTTCTTTTATGTTAAATGCTAAATAAAAGAATATAAGGGAATATATCTGATTATGTAAGCAAGATAAATTAAATCTTAAGATTTCTGATGTGGATCAAAAAATATATAAATAATTTATTTAAAGTGTTTCATTATATCTATATTTGACTACCATTAAAAAGTCCATAAACTTTAAGAAAAATAAGATGGAAATCATCAGGATTAGATCAAAACAGAATGTCAGATCTCAGAAGCTGTGGTCTGGATTATCAAACATTACAAAACTTTTTTTAAAAAATAAGCTAATGACTTCTACAACTTGTCATATCCAAGTGTGTGTCCTTGCTCTCCCAAATTCTTCCATCTCACTTTCTCACTAGAACACCCAATTAGGACAAAGAGCACTTCTGTGGCTAGCTGGAGCTATTCACATTACAATAGGCTGGCTGATACCAAACAACTGTACGCATAGCTCTACTTGTCTTTCTCTGTCCATCTATTTTAAGGAATAATCAATTCTACGCAATGGTTTTAAGAGGATTATTTAAGTCACGTACCCAATTGCCGATTTTTTAAAAGACATAATTACTTTTGAGCCAAATGTGTCTTTTTAATTCTAGATGGTAGTAGCAAAGCAATCAAAAGGGAATGGAAGAATAGCTAGAAATGAAAATAACTTATTCAGAAGGTCTTCAGAAAACTAGGCAAGGGTAACTTCAAACCTTTGTTGCACGCCTTGGTGAAAAGTCATGTGTAGTGAAAGACCTCATAAAAGTGTCTCTAGTAGAGGCAGGAGGGCAGGGGGAGGGAGGGAAGAAGTGGCAATAAATCGAAGTTGTCATTTTGTTCTGTTTTTTATCACGATTTGAAAGGACACTGAAAATAAAACTTCCCTTCACATTTCTTCTCATTTTTATTACTTGACGCCAACAGTTCTCTCAGTGTTTTACAAAATGCCTAGCAAGCTCTTAAATTTCTTATGCAACAGCAAGCAAACTGATACATACAGTTTGTTTACTTCTCTGTCTATACATCTTTGTTGCAGTCATCCTTCTAAACTAAAAATTCAGGATGCCAAATCAAGAGTACTAGCAACTAAAATCCTCCTCTTGTCTACAGGATACATAACTTGAAAGCAAAATTTCTGATCCCAGTGCATCTCAACCCTGCACTGAAGAAGCTTCCTCTAACAGGAAAAGGATAATTCAATCTTCATTGATTCAGTCTTCAGTATCCCTGCCTTGACTGCTAACAGGCACGCACATCAGTACTATTGAACTCAACAGGAATAAAGAGTTGGAAATTGTATTTAACTCATTAAACACTGTTGTAAAGAAACAGTTTGAGCTCTCACATTTCTGATTTTTTTTAAGGAATTGTTGTTAGAAACATACTTGGTTCCAAGTAATTATAAAGCAACTAATGCCTCTTACAAAACATTTTTAATTTAAATCCCATTAGAGTCTTTATATTGAATCACTTTCTTCATACTCCCACAGAAAAGTATTAATGTGGTCCTTTCTCATAGTCATGCTTTTTATTGCAATCTTAGAATATTCCTCCTCTCTCAAATCTGTTGAGATCTAGTATGAAATAATTATGTTCCAGACAAAGGATGATGATGACAACACACAGGGAAATACATTTAATGAACAGAAATAAATTAAAATCAAGTTGATTCAATCCTAATAAGTTAGAATTTAGAGTCACAGGATCTCACTAAGACACAGACAATATGTAATACTGCAAGATTTGCACATTACCATGGAAAGGAAAGCAAAAGAATCAGGAGACAGAAAGATAAAAACCTACACGCTTCTTGGTGTGCAAGAATTGTTGTTTTAAATTCTATTAATCATCCCAGACATGGAGACCAGTTACCAGGAAATGTGAAAACATTCAATCACCCATAAGCCCTTAAGCCTCAACCTGAATTGCTGACTACACTCACTGCCAGAAAGAGAGACAACTGTACATTTAGAATCATAGAATCATTTAGGTTAAACAGCATTAAACCATGTCCCTAACCAGCACGTCTGCAAGTCCTTTAAAAACCTCCAGGGATGGCGACTCAACTACTTCCCTGGGCAGCCTGTTCCAACGCTCGATAACCTTTTCAGGGAAGAAATTTTTCCTAATATCCAATCTAAACTTCCCTGGTGCAACTTGAGGCCATTTCCTCTTGTCCTATGCTTGAGACTCACCTCATTAGAACCCCCTTTCAAGTAACAAAGTAATGAGGTCTCCCCTCAGCCTCCTCTTCTCCAGGCTAAACAACCCCAGTTCCCTCAGTCGTTCCTCATCAGACTTATGCTCCAGAGCCTTCAACAGCTTCGATGCCCTTATCTGGACACATTCTAGCAACTCAATGTCTTTCTTGTAGTGAGGGGACCAAAAGCAAACACAGTATTTGAGTGTGGCCTCACCAGTGCCAAGTATAGGGGGACAATCACTTCCCTAGTCCTGCTGTCCGCACTATTTGATACAAGCCAGGATGCTATTGGTCACCTGGGCACATTGCTGGCTTATATTGAGCCAGCTCTGTTGACCAACACCCCCAGGCCCTTTTCTGCCAGGCAGCTTTCCAGCCACTCTTCTCCACGTCTGTAGTGTTGCACCTCCCCAGCCACTCTATCCCAAGCCTGTAGCGTTGCATGGGGTTGTTGTGACCGAAGAGCAGGACCCAGGCACTTGGCCTTGTTGAACCTCATACAGTTAGCCTCAGCCCATTGATCCAGCGTGTTCAGATCCCTCTGTAGAGCCTTCCGATCCT
>NW_009627320.1:42956-46491 GCF_000690535.1 Cariama cristata | reverse complement strand
CAGAGGTCTCTTCCACCCTCATCGATTCTCTGATCAGCCCTGCTAGGTGCCAGGCTCCTGTTTGGACACAGAGGACAGGATGCTGAGTGCACCAGGGTGGTCGTCCTTGCCACCTTTACAAGGTTTTCTCCCCCTGGAAAGTCAAGGCAAGAGAGCTTCGAAGCGTTTCGCTTCTGGGTGTACTGAAACACACGTGTTTGCTCCGCGTCTCTCAAGTCAGGCTGAAGTCCTAGCAGCTGCTTCTCTCACTAATGCTCGTGACGGTCCCGTGCTGACCTCATCATCCTTTTCTACTTCTGGTGACAAACTCAGTTTAGTTCCCTGGGTTTGTAGATGCCGTAATTACGTGAGCGAATGCCTCGCTGTGTGCAAGAAGACAGCCCATGTTGGTGGGAGGATGCTGGGCCGCGTCTGCGATGTCGTTCCCTGCTGCAGTGCCCTTCTAGCAGCTCCTGAGGTCCTGGGGACCCCTGGCCCCCCGCATCCTTGAAAGGCCAGCCCTGCAGCAGCTCCTCTCAGAGCTGGAGGTGGCCTCTGGCAGGGTGGAGCTGGGGCATAGAAACTGTGGTGGGGCGCGTTTGGCCAGGGGTTCGTTATCCTTGTGCCTAAAAAGGTGCCTTCTCTTTGTAATCTGAACTTGTTTCAGCCTTTGGTCTTTCCATCTCGTTAACAGGGGTGTCAGATGGACATGCTCTTGATTACTGGATTTAAGTACACCTTGTAGGTCACTAGTCTAGACTAAGTCTAGAACTAAGTCACCAAGAACCAAAGATCGACTCTTTCTTCAATGACTTTGACCTCTTGCTATGAAGGGTATTTCCCAATTCATATTTAGCCAACTCTTAGAGACACTCTTTTAGATTTTTGGCAGCTTTATCAGAACTACAAATGCCGGAGGAGCAGTTGGGCCACCCAGCCTTTCTACTAGTAGTACTTTTGTGTTCATCCTAAGGTCCTTCGTAACCCTTCTGGCCCCACACCGCCAGTTCCCCACACCAAGTGCTCAGTGATCTTCCTGGCACCTGGCTACGGCACAGCTGGTTTTTGGTGGAGCAATATGGCCATGCACGTTCTGCATGATCCACAAACCTTCTCCTGGGTTTTGTAGATCCTACTGTTTCTTTTCAAACCTCTGATCTGCTGTTTTCTGGGTCTTGGTAAGATTGTGGAGTAGGTGAGGACAAAGAAATAACCTCTTTGAAGCCTCACTAAAACCGTGCCTTCGTGGTGACTCCAGTTCTACTTTTCAGATCCCTCCACGTTTGTAATGAATTTTTGACCCATTTAATGTGTGCGGGCTTGCTTTCACGTCACTCCTGTGTTATCCCTTAGTGTGGTGTGGTCACAAGTCAAACGGTTTGGATTAGGACGGTGCTGTTAAAGGTACTCTTAAACCATCTGTAGGCTCCTACAGCGAGGAGTTAAAGGTCCATTTTCAATTGAACAATGTTGATCATGACCCTTCTTTAATGCCACCGGCTCAGTCCTCCTCTGTTTTCCTCTAAGTGGATGGAAGATGGAGATGTCTTGATTTATCTACATTCTTCTTTTAACATTAAAGAAGAAAGTTGGTAGTTCTGTCTAAAGCCACAAACCTCGCCAGTATTTCTTTTTATCTTACTGCTGCTAGTTTTACCATTTCCTTTAGACCAGGCTTGCCAATTTTGTTGTTCACATGAAACATTTCTTGCTAGCTTTGGCCGATGGTGATTGAATTCTCTGAGCAAGAGGGAGGACCAAAGGTTTACCCTTCTAAAACTAGAGCCTGGGCTGTGGGGACACCCGCAGCTGCAGAAGCAGGGTTTGATTTTGGTGTTGGTAAGACGAGCGCCCGCGTCAGCTCTCCAGTTGCTTGCTGGAGTGAGCGAGGGGTGAATCGGAAGTATTTTCAGCTGTGGGCTGTGGCTTCGTCAGATGTTTCTCTTCAGCACCATTTGATCCCTGGAAAACAAATTTGGCAGATCGCCGTGACTCGGTCCACTTCCAAAAAACCCTTCACTTTTTGCAATTTTTTTGTTGTTGTTGTTGTTACTCTTTTATTGCACAACTGGGTTGTGCAATCGCTTACGGTAATTGAGGCGGTTTACTAAAACTCAACCCTTGCAGAAGATCCCGGGGGATCCCCAGGAGAGCGGTGTTTCTAAACCCGGTGGGCTGGTTGGGGCTGCAGAAATAGACCTGGCACCGAACCTCCGCGGGATGGCAAACCCTCACGGCGCTGAGTAGGTGCAATCCAACACCTCCTCCTTTTGCAGAGCGTTTGTAACGAGCACATCCTCGGGGTCTGATCCTTCCCAGCGAGGGGAGCAGGGGCCAGCAGGATGCCAGCGCAGCGGGGAGAAGGTGGGCGACAAAAGCAAAGCCACGTCCCTCACTAAAACTTTTAAATGCCTGAGTTACGCTATTTGATGGGTATTTATGAGTATTTCCACCTATGTTGGTAGCTGCTTTATTGGTACAGTTATTTTGGTTTGAGGGTGCGGGGCTGGGTGGTGCTGGGTCTTTGGAGGACGGGTCAGGCTGGTGGTGCTGGCTCCCCCAGGCTCCTGCCCGCCTCGGGGGCTGATTGCAGGCGGGGAGCAGAGCCCGAGGAAGAGACTGAGCTCCTTCCTCGTCTCTTGGACTGGTTCTCGTAGCCGATCTGCGGAGAGAAACGGGGAGAACTTGGCTAATGAAGAGTTTGATGGTGTCAATATGGCATTTCGTTGCCTAATCCTCAAGTAGCAGCGCTGGCTCTCCTAAGGGAGGGATTATTTACTGAAGAGCAAGTAATTAGTAATTCTCAGATCACTGGGCTTCTTCCTACCAAACTCCTTTCTTGTAACAGAAGATTCGTTAACCTTCTTTTCCCAGGGACTTTCCATCTTATTCAGATCTCATCCTGAGCACCAGCCTTTCTGCAAAAGCCACTGAGATGCTGGAGGTGCAGCAGAGCTGGACTCCCCAGGGCTGCAACAGCGGCTGTTGTGGGTTGGTATGCTCAAACAGAAGCAACTTTTATATTTTCCTGTAGCCCGTTCAGCTCCTTCAGCTTCCCAGGAGGCCCTGAAGTGTCCAAAAGGACCTCGGACCGTGCTGAGCCTCGGTGAGGGGATGCTGGGGATCAGGCTCCCAGCACAAGAGTAGAAGTAGAAGTTTGTGACAGTAGAAGTTTGCTATCAAGGAGGGATGTTCTGCCAAGTGTCTCTTTTATCCTCCCTAAATTAGTTTGGAGGATTAGGGATGAGAAGCAATCTGAGGAAAATAAAGATCTCATCCAATTTTAAAAAGGATCTGTGAAAAAGGAAGCTTTCCTCCGGTTGTCAAATGGGGAAATGTTTTTTTTAGCCCACTGATTCACACACTTTGCCGAAGCACTAATCCTGGCAACTCCAGCTCTCCACTGTTATATGTACACCACGGCACAAATTCTGCAAAGTCCTCCTCAAGCTGATAAGTCTTTTTCTCTTGCAATTTGATGTTGAAGTCAGTAAGGACTTGCTTACATATAAGCTGTGAAAGGGGACAGATCTGCCTTGTGCAGTGCGGGGACGTC
>NW_009627320.1:38776-42911 GCF_000690535.1 Cariama cristata | reverse complement strand
GGGCCCCCCCCCAGCCAGCATTGAACCTACCATGGGAATCCCGTGGGTCCTCGCCCAGCGAGCGGAGGCATCACCCAGTTAAACTACATTCCTGGGGTCCAACTTCCCGCAGCCCCCGGCAGCGGGTGGGAATGGCCCCCCCAGGGGACCGGTGCTGGGCCTCCAGCCCACCCCAGGTGCTGCTTTGGGATGAAAGCTGCTGTTTTACTCACTTGAGCAGGAAAATGTAAAATCTTGGAGTGGGGAGGTCTTGATAACCTGATACAGCGTGCTCGTGTTGTGCACTCATGAAATGAAGAGCTTTTTCAGTGTATATGCAATGCAATGAAATAAAGCTCAAATATTATGAACTATTATTGAATATATACACGTGGAGAGTCAAGTCCTGGCCCCTGGTAACCCATGGGGTTACCTTGGGCCCCTCACTACAAGAAGGACCTTGAGGGGCTGGAACGAGTCCAGAGAAGGGCAACGAAGGTGGTGAAGGGTCTGGAGCACAAGTCTGATGGGGAGCGGCTGGGGGAGCTGGGGGGGTTTGGTCTGGAGAAGAGGAGGCTGAGGGGAGACCTGATCACTTTCTACAACGACCTGAAAGGAGGGTGTAGCCAGGTGGATGTTGGTATCGGTAACTAGCAATAGGACAAGAGGAAACGGTCTCAAGTTGTGCCAGGGGAGGTTCAAGCTGGACATTAGGAAGAACTTCTTCACTGTCAGAGTCGTTAGGCATTGGAACGGGCTCCCCAGGGAGGTGGTGGAGTCACCATCCCTGGAGGTGTTCAAAAAACATTTGGATGTGGCACTTCAAGACGTGGTTTAGTGAGCATGGTGGCATTGGGTATATGGTTGGACTTGATGATCTTTGAGGTCATTTCCAACCATAACGATTCTATGATTCTATGAGCAGCAGAGGAAGAGGAAGGGCTCTGGCTGGTGGGGCTGTGTATGGGCTGTGCCGTGGGGTCACCTGGCTTTTTTGGCAGAAAGCCCAAAGCGAAGCTTCATCTGCAGCACAAGGAGCCTTGACTTCAGCAAGTACCCAATTTGAAGGAGGAGAAGAATAAATAAACACTCTGGATGGCTCTAAGGTGTCGTCCCATGGCTGGAGCCCAGGTCAGCCAGGCCAGCAAATGGCACTGAAAGTCCTGGTGGTACCCCAGGATGTAAGAGGGCAGAGGATGCTGGATCACCCGCCGGCACGAAGTGTTCTACATGGTTGGTGTCACCATGTAAAAAAAGCAGTGACCATGGGCCGTAATGCACTGGAGCACCTTCAGCTGCTGCTGGAGGAGTTACGGTGGCGCCTTGTGCCACCTCAGTGCTGGGGGGACAAGCTAACAGCAACCACGGAGGGACTGGGCGAGGGAAAAGGAGGTTGCTCGGATAAATGCGTCTGGGGATGTAACGGCAAAGGAACTGCACGTCAAACATCAGCCTTTTTCCTGCAACCGCCCGGGCTGCAGGGGCAGGGACCATCCTACGCCTCCACAGCCTGATCCGGAGCGTTGGGAATGTGTTCCCCTCCTTGGGAATGTGCTGATTGCACCGAGCTGCACAACCTTTCCAACATGGGCAGAGCAGAAGAAAAGCGATTTATGGGGCTGCAGGGCATCTTCTGCCCCCAAAAATGGACCTCCCAAAGTCAGGGAAAGACTTTCAGTTGTAGGTCCCTCTGCTACTTTCAAGTTACTCAGAGCAGAGCCATTAACCTTATCCTGACTGTAATAACTGCAAATTAGATTCAAGACTTTCCTTAAACCAGACAGTGAGTCATTTATTCTATAGCATGTCTAGCGTTTAGGGAAATGTCTTCCCTTCAATGCTGCCAGCTCCTGTGACTAATGCTGGATGGAAGCAGAGCATCCGTGACGCTGGGGATGCGCAGCATTGACCTTTGCTCGGCAGCACGGCGATCTCGCCCTCTCCTTGCCGGCATAGCATCATGTTTTTATTGGTGTTTGTCTACTTTGGAGGTGTTTTGCTGCTCTTCACCCTGCTTATTTGCCATGAGTTACAGCGGGGAGCTGCGGGTACTTCTGAGCAGCCGACAAGATGGATGGGCAGCGTGGTATGAGGTATCTCAGCCATGAGACACACTTCTCCTCCCAAAATGTCCGTTCTCTGCTACCACTTCTGTAGCTTTAACCACCCCCGATAAGCTTGGGGGTTACCACTTTGTGCAAACACACACCGACGGGCTGCTACAGCTAAATTTTGGGGTAATGCAGCTGAGCTGCATCCTTCTCCCTTCACGCGCACACCTAAAACCACCAAGCTGTTGCACACCCCATCTCCCCAGGACCCTTTTCTCCAGCACCGACAAAGGCGATACTATCCCAAAACACCGTGCCTTACCGCCCACGGTGCTATGCCGATGGCACGCCACTCGAAGGATGCGCCGACGGCTTTTTGTTGCCTTCCTCCCTTTGTCCCTTCCTTCTGCGCGCCCACCGGTCACTGCAATGGCTCTACCCAACATGGGTAGCCCCGCGCTGGGCTGATCTGGTCCTTTCCCACTCGACACAGGGCATGGCCAGGGAGGCTTGAGCAAACACGCATGGGAGGGGGACACCGGAGGGATTTGGTGAAGATTAGGGGATGCTGTGGGGGTGTGTATGTGGGGGGGAACACATGGGGTTTGGTGCCTTTCCAAACCAAGGAGGGCTTTGTGCGGCCGGGGGGATGCGGGAGGGCACTGAGATGTGCGTGTGCATGTGGATGAGTGTGTGTGTGTGTGTACATCTCGCTCTGCAGCCCCGGCGATGAAAAGGCTGGGAGGGGGCGGCGGGGGGGCAGTGGCAGCGGGGAGGCCAGAAGGCTCGTCTGGTGTCAGCAGCATTCATGTGCAAAGCAGGGACCCAGGGCAGCGCATTAGCTCCGAGCTGGAATCGCTCTCGCAGGCGATCCCAGACTTTTCAGGGATGCTGCACACTTGAAGGTTGGTTATTAGTTCCAAATGCTGCAGGAGCATCTGCTCTCAACTAGCTAGAAATCATGTTTAATAACAAGAAAATCTACTTCAGCCAAATCCCTGTTGGGAGGGCTTTAGCCCGAACAAAAGGCCCCACTACCACTGATTTCCATAACAGATGTAGCATGCGATGCATGACAGCTCAGCGCAGTGTAGCTCCTTTATTCCCCACATCTCCATCTGCAAGAACCGGGGCTTTCATTTTATTAATTACTCTGGTGTGCTCCACACGGCTTTGTGCGGCTCCGAGAGGAAGGGTTTTGTGTTTCATGCTACAATGATCATGGTAATGGTTTGGGTTGGTTTCTTTTTTTTTTTTTTAAAAAAAATCTTAGAGTTAAAGGTCATTATCCCTCCCCTTTTCGATTTCTCTGCATATGGCATATTTGGGAAAATACCAGTGACTCCCTGCAGTGCCAAACCTTCCCCTTTGAGGCCGGGGCTGGCTCGCGGCAGCGGGCGGGCTGGCTCGCGGCAGCGGGCACCTCCAGGAGCTGACAGGCATCTTCTCCATGCCAGCCTGGGGATGATGCTCAGCCAGTGCCCTCACAACGCCTTTTTCTGTCCCATCCTCAAAATCCCCCCAGGTCCCAATTCACAATTTTCAACCAGTAGCAAACTCTGAGTATTTTTCCTCCTCTTGACTGAATCTGGTCCACTTTGCTACGGAAATACCTGGCTTATTTTGGGCAGCACGCCCACTGCACCCCACAGCTGCCCTCTCCCGTGCGTGTCCCGCTGCTTCCCAGGGATACGACGTGTGTCACCACGGATCTCTGTTACTCATCCCCACACACAGCACATTCCTACACCGTTAATTTTGTCCTATTTCTGCCACTCAGGTCACTCACACGTGGTATTTCCACCCTCCCCTACGCCGATGACTTCTCCCCACCCCTGTGTCACCGCCAGATTTCCACGGCAGCCTCCCGCTATTCCCATCAAGGCTTCCCTTCACCCCCTTTTCCCATCTTTTTTTTTTTCCTCATTATATTTTGGTTTATCAAACCGTTCACCATGACTACAGCGCTGAGCCGTCACTTTTTGAAACCCTCGCTGTAGGTTTGAGCGTGAGATTTTGTGCTCTGGGACTGGATCGTTTCCAGTCTTTTCAAGGCGTTTTCAAGTTGTTCACGTTTCCAGCACTTGGGGATATTAAAAGTCACT
>NW_009627320.1:35491-38745 GCF_000690535.1 Cariama cristata | reverse complement strand
GCCCCTCCCCCCCCCCCCCCCAGTATATTTAATGGCAGAAATGGAAGAAAAAAATCTCAGAATGAATTTGCGGGGATCATTTGTGCAGTATATATTTGCAGGATATGCCCACTTTTAAGCACAACTCTGGTTTTATCTATCACAGCACGGGTTTAGCGGCCCATGGCACGGGGTCCATTCTGCTCCCTCTCCCCGCAGCACAGCAGCAGCATCCCCGGCTCTTTCGGGCTGCCCTGCCCCGTGTCGTGTGGTCCTTGCAGCATCACCTTCCCAGCGATTTAGCATCGCCTTCCCGGGAATTTGCAATAATCCTACCAACTGTGGGTGGTTGAGGGCTGAATCCCTTCAAATGGCTTAAACTGATGTCCTCAGGCATGAGCGAGGGGTAAACCCGCCCGAGAGGCAAGGATGCTAAATAGGAGTCGTGCAATGAGAAAAGCGTCTCGCACCAGGTGAGGTGTGCGTTGCCAGGGCTGGAGGAGGGGAAAACGTTTTCTGGGAGGAAAGCTGGATTTGCTTAGCAGCTGAGCCATCGTGCAGCACAGGAGGAGACCACAGAGACCCAGGACTCCTCATCGCATCCAACACATCTGACTACATAAGGTGGATTTTTTTATTTTTTTTTAAGGTGAATAATAGTTAATTTTGGATGACAAGGGAATGCAAAGGGAGAAAATACTGGGAAGGATAAGAATTTTAAAGTCTTGATGAAGAAGACAGTAAATCAGAGCTTTCCCACGGCTCGGGGAGGAGCACAACAAGAGGCTCGGCAGCAGCCGTTTAACCCACTGTTTCAACACAGTAATATCTCCTCATTTTTAATTGCAGTTTTGTATTTTTATATCTATTTATATGAAATGCACATTCATATTTCATTCCCATTTATATACATATGTTTTAAAATGGGATATGATATCTGTATGTGATAGATACATGCGTGTATATAGACGCACAATATACAGTATATCTATCCCATCTGTACGTAATACATCAGGAAAGCCCCCTCAGCAGTGGGCAGGGACAGGAGAGGTGAGAAGGGGATCGAGTGGGGATCACACACGGGGATCAAGTTGCAGTTGGGTTTTTCTGCCCGTTTGCAGTGAGATCCCCAGGTTACCGATGCCTGGCTCAGCACCGCAGCCTCCTCGACGCGGAGGGACACGCTTCCCCTGGTGGGATCTGGATCAAATCACGTCGTTTAAATCTTTTCCACATGTCTTGCTGGCAAGCAGGTATCTGGATGTGCTTTACTCTGTAGGTTCCAGGAATAAAAAAAAAAACAACAAGAAAACTTCTTGCAGTGTTATCGCTAGTACCTCAGACCTGAAATTTCCTGGGCTGAGCATCCTCCACAGCACCAGTCCTGGTCCCCCGACGAGCCCGGCTCCTCCTGTGACACTGATTCCCCTGCACTAATTAGAAGGGTGAGTGAGTGAGAAACGGTGACGTTTAAGGGTGAGATGCTGCAAAACCTGTGCCATAAACCAGCTTGTTGGTGTAGAGGGGTGCTTGGAGGGTGTCTGCAGGCTCTGTATTTCACGCTATCGCTGCATGTTAGCGCACTGGGTGCTCAGTGACCCCTTGTCTGCAGGATGGGCTTTTAACGCTGCACTACCTGCATCTTAAACACGTGGCTGGGGTGATGCATCGTCTGTCCCAGCAGCTGTTAAATAACCCAAACGGGCTTTGAATTGAGACCAAAACCAGAGCAAACTTATTTAAGCTTAATTCTTCTCCTTTGGAAACAGCCTCGTTGGTGTTGATAAGGCATTTGGAAACTTGTCTTCTCCTCCTGCTGGGGGCAGCTGGTGCCATCTGGGCTGCAGAGGTTGGGGTGAGGAGGAAGGAAAGCCCCCGGTAAACAAAAAGCACAGACCTGCTTTTCCGTGAGCCCTCAACCCCTCGGTTTCCCCTGTTGCACCACACCACATCGCACTGTGCCGTGCCCTCTGAAAAGCACCTCCGCGGTGCTGGGAGAGAGAGGTGTGGGGCAGGATGAGCTCCTGGTGGAGCAGAGGGCTGGGAGAAGCAGGATCGTCACAGGATGCCCAGGTTCAGGAGAAGGTTTCCCCCCCCCCGTGCATTTAAATCTAAATGTGGACTGACTTGCTGGGCCTTGAAACACCTTCATTTCTGATGGTTGAAGGGGATGCGTGCTCCTCGCCTGGCTCTGCAAAGGATGCCAGCCTGCACCCGCGCTGGTGGCAGGAAACATGGACGCTCCCCAGGGAGCCGACATCATTTACATCCCAAATTTACAAGCACCAGCCTTGGCCCTGCTGAGTTGGAGTGAGACAAACGGGGCTGATGCAGAAAACTGGACGAGTTAATGGGTCTGCGGGAAAAGCATCAACAGTCAGAGGGAGTGGGATGCGGGAAGGCGCTGCAGCATCCCGGGAAGGCGACCGTCCTGGGACTCACAACCCTGAAACCCATCAGATGAGTGCAAGGGAAAAAAAAAAATCCCCCGTATTCTGGTACACCGTAAAAGGAGCAGAACATAAATCCGAGAAGGTCCCAGTTTAATGACTTATTTTGCTGATGAAGTCTTCAGCAAGAAGGCCGTGCAGTACAGCGAAGGCCACAAGGGCTTAACCGGGATATAACTCAGGTCTGTCAAAATGCCGGGACGATTCCCCAGAGCTACTTGGTTTTTTTCCAGTTAGCGGGATGGGAAAGCCATGGAGTGCCGAGGAGTTTCCAGGCGGACCACCCGGGAGCGCAGAGGAGTGCCCGTCCGTCTCCTGATTATCTTAACAGGCCGACAGCAGCTCCGGTGAGCGCTTGAGCAGAGACTTTCAAAGTCAAGGAGTAAGCTAATTCTCCTAAAATTTCAGAAGCGGTGAGATAAAAAAGCCACCCCTTGCTGCTCTGGCACAGATGGGAAGAGCTGCGTGATGCTTTGGGAGCTTTTTGTGGTTTTAAGCATCCTCTCTGTTTCATTTTGCTCCCAGAGGCTGAAGTGGAGAGTGGTCCTGGAGCCACCGGCCGACTTACTGCAGGGCGAAGGCAGGAGCCGATGGTGACTCGGGCCACAAGTTTGTGGAAGGAAGCAGGCCACAGAAATCCCTGTTTTTCTGGGGAGAAAAAAAGAGGAAAAAGAAGGAAAAAAAAAAAAGAAAAAAAAAGTGAAGCCCCTCAAAAGATCAGCCTTACAAACTGACCTCAGGATGTTTTTTCCTATGAGGAGAGGCACTGGCTTCACCTTCGCAGCTGAGATCAGAGAAATGCTGCCGCAGGACGGGTGACCCCGC
>NW_009627320.1:30815-35476 GCF_000690535.1 Cariama cristata | reverse complement strand
CCCCCGGGACAGCTCTGCTCCTCCCCGGCAGGCACCTCCTCTACGGGGACAGAAGCGGACGTAGTCCTTCCCCGTGCCTCCATCGCCTCTGGCTTTTCTGCTTCCACAGGGTACTTTTTTCCCCCAAATTCTGCCCCTGGCCAGGAGACTTGCTTCCTCCCACCCGCCCAGAGGCATCCCCTTCACGATCTCTTCCAAACCCTTTTACCCAGAGTGTTCGCCCGCGTATCCCTTCTCACCGAAGCTGGGGTCAGTTACTGCATCACTTAGCAAACGTGGCCTCATCTTCCCCTCTGTGATGTATCTGAAAACACATTAACTTTTTTTTTTTTTCAGTGTTGTTATTTGAAAGATTCTATGATCCATCCAGCCGAGCAACGTAGGGTCCTGTGCTGAGCTGCGCTCAGGATGCCGAGGGCTCGGGGCGAGAAGAGAGAGGGACCGTGGCTTTCTGAAACGGCCACCCTGATGAGAAATAGATGATAATATTTGCAGTTACTGATTGCTCTCCGGCTGTCTGTTAAATGGAAAGCATCACCGATGCCAGCACCGTATGTATATAAGGCATGAGGGAGCCCTTGGAATAATTTCAGCCCTTCAGTCCATCCAGCACGTGTGCTGGGAGTTTAAACGGCCCTTGCAAAAGGAGCTCCTTCCCTCTCACCGTCGCTCCTAGAAGGGGCTTGTGCCTTTCTCAAGCTCCTGGTTGCAGCCCCGGGGCCAGATCCATGCCGCCGGCACCCCAGCAGCACCGGGCAAAGGAGGGTTTTTTTCCTTCCCAGGCGTTTTGCAGAGGTCCTTATGATTTCTTTTCTGTTTCTTACTTATTTACAGCCCTGGGTATTTTCCCCGTGGCTCTGTAGCATTGGATTAAAGTCAGCCGTGCCTGTGAGACAAATAAACGACTGGCAGGTCGGGCAGATCCCTTCTAGCAGGGGTGGGGGCAGAGCCAGAGCCGTGCGATGTTTGGAGACGTGGGATGGTTTGAGTGAGCACTGAGCTCAATCAGACCCAGTTCCCCTGCTCTCCGTAATCTGTTTTTAGGAGCTGCTGAGATGACCCTTTTCCTCAGTCCCTAATTTTAAGCAACAAGATAAAAGCTGGTTCTGTGCAATGGCAGTTCCCCAGTTTATAGTTTGCAATTTCCAGCCACTTTTCCCATTTTGCTTTTCTGCTGTAGGAGCGAAAAGGAAAAACAACGCCTAAAAGCCGAGCATCGAGGGTGCGTGGCTTCACCCCTGCTCCTGCAAAAGGGACAGCAAATCCTCACCCTAACCCAGCAGCAAGCAGATCTCCATGAGCACGGATACATCGAGGCTCTGGGATGGGGGGAGAGACACAAAGTCCCCCCCAGACAACCCCAAACACCGTCCCTGGGATGGAGGGCTATGGCAAGAGAAACCTGCGCGTGGGTACCGGCGAGTCCCATCGCACAGCTTGGCTCACTTCTAGGGACTTGGGGCGGTTTAATCCCCATTACATTCCCCAGGATTTCTTTATTAAGGGGATATTGTCATGACAACCCGTGCCATCAGCATGCAGCGAACCGGAGCTGGAGTGGCTTTGGTGGCAAAACTTGGTGAAGCACATTTGGTGGGTAAGACCCAGTGCCTGGCACGGCTTTGCCTCCTTCCCTCTGTCCCTTCTCCAACAGAAAGAGAAGAAAACAGCACGTTTCCCCGTAGACAGATGGTCGCATTCTTCAATTCCTTTTTTTAAAAAACCCCTCTGTTTAAAATTCTCGACGGCTGAAGCTGGCATTTCCCCATGAGTCATCCTCCGAAGGATTAAACACCAGCCGCCGGGACGGGCGGCTCCAACGCAAGCTGATGCGAGGAGAGGCTGCGGGTGGTCAGTCCCCGTGCAGGGATGGATATAAGCAAAGGCAGGGTGGTGGCTGCCTGGTCCTTCTTGTCGGGGATGCACAGGGCAGCAGGGTCTTGAGGGGAAGCATCTCTGGATACCTGGAGGTGGAGAAAAGCGCAGGTACTGAACTGGAGGAAAAGAAATGCATTGAAACAGGAGAATGCATTGAAAAACAGGAAGACGCATTGAAATAGCAAAATGCATTGTACTAAGAAAACACATTAAAATAGGAAAATACATTGAAATAGGAGAACGCATTGACATAGGAAAACACGTTGAAATAGGAGAATGTATTGAATAGGAAATAAATGCGTTGCAGAGCATGGGAGGGGGTTTGGGTCCAGCTGCAGTGCTGCGTGGTTTCAGGTCAGCAGTGCTGGGGATGCAAAGTTTTCTGTTCTTTAGGCTCTGGCCCTACAGCCTTGGCTCAAGCAAGCCCACCTCATCAGATGAACAGAGGCGTGAAGCTGGGTTAGATATAGGCTGTGTTAAAGACCGAGATGAACGAGGTTTACGTGTGGCCTGCAGGCTAACGAGAAGTCACGCAAACACCCACAAGCACCAGCTGAGCATCCAAAACTCACAGCCACCAGCCACATCATGCTCCCTCCATCACTGGTTTCTGCAGGACCCCCCGGCCACCAGTACCCCACCCGTGAGCCCAGCACTGACGTACTCCCTTATGGAGAGTTGGGTGCTGATGCTGCCTGGATGAGCCTTGGGAAATAACACTGAACAATTCAGGGTTTTTTCCTGGAATACTGAAGATAAGGAGGATTCATGAAGGTGCCGCCAACTTCAGAGGTGTGCAATATTGTGTTCTCTTTCAGAGCCAACAGCACAGCAGGCTACTCCCAACCTGAGCTGGATTACGCAGATCAAAGGCCAGCGTTTACCACCAGACAGGATTAGGTCATTGCTTCGTATGACTTGGAATAAACCCGAGCACCACCAGGATTTCTATTTGATGGTAAGAAACACGTCTCACTGATGTTAGGACCCCATGTCCTAACGTCTTCAGATAAATGAATCTCCAGGCATTGACTGCCAAGATCTCCTAAAGCAAACACGTGGTGGTCAAAACACCACAGCCCCCAGGCTCTCCAGCAGCCAGTGTCTTTTCTGGGAAAAGCAGCTCTAAGCCAGGCTTAGCCCCTGAGCCAGCGTTCCCTCACTCCGTACTTGCTTTGAGGACTTTTCTGATTCAGCCATACGAAGCCGCAAGGGAGTCTCTAAGGGGTTTGAGTTTATTTTTGAGTTGTCTCTCTTCATACATTAACCATGTGACTTAAACTGTTTGGATGCTGCTAAGTCAGTTGTTAAATGGGAACTTTAAATCAGAACTGAGATGCGTAATTACATTTGCAGATCTGAATCTCCGCAGCAATTTCAACAGACAGATGTCAGGCATGGGAAGGACTGGTACATGGCCATGACACATCTGTCTCTGGAAGCTGCAAAATGAATTAATCCTTATTTACCTTAGTGCTATAGCAGGGAAAGACCATTTTCCTCACTGCTGCAAGAGGCGATGCCCACATTAGTCCAGAGCAAGCTTTCCTAAGCTGAGGAGTGCAGTCTTCTTCACAGCGATATCTATTTATATGTATAGGAGGGTGAGGAGTGACATTGGGTTCAATCATAGAACTAATAAATGAACTAATGAACAAATAATACGGCTGAAATTAAAAACGGAGTCATGCTGCTCCATTTGGCAGTGCGTGATTTTCCTTTGGATGAGATCTGCAGCCAGTTTTTCTGCTTATTTTCCCGAGCAGAGGTAGGAAAGAGCCGCTCGGAGCAGGACTTTCCATAGAGCACCACGTTGGGCTCTATTTAATGGTGGGCTGTATTTCACAGGGATGTACGGGGGTCTCAGCAGAGTCATAGATCATATTCATCTCCATGTTTACTCATAGTTCATAAAAAAAAACACCGTTCCTGGGGCAACCTGGTTGGCTCTGCCATCCCCCAGCCCCGGGGTTCGCTGTGTGTGGCCGTACCGCCGCAGCAGCGATGGCGTGCGTTTGGGAAAACCAGAGCCTACATAGAAATGTGTTTCTTTAAACATTTCTTTGCCAGCCGTAATCTTCTCATAAATCAGCTGAGGAGCCGGCTCTCTCCTTCCACCAGCCTCCTGTTGTCATTTCCAAACCTTCAGGGATGCGAGCAGATGATGTGGTAAGGAATAAAACCATGGCTTTCAGCCTCCTGACTTAATTTACTTCTAACTCCTTCTTTAGAGACACCGGAGGACACTTTTTCCCGCCTGCTCCCGCACAGGACAGCACGAAGGCTGTGCATCCCACCAGAGCATCCCTCCTGCCTTGCTGCTGCGGGAAACTGGGATAAATCAACCTCCTTGTGCTGGCGGGGCAATAAAACCGGAGCGTTGCCCAGCACTGTGCAACAGCCCTTTCAGCCAGACACAATCAAAATCTCCAGGATTTTGATTTTCTCCCTTTTCATTATCGCCCTTTATTCCGAGATAATCTTCTGTGCCAGGATTAGATGAGAGAGACGTTTGTCTGTTAGAGACCAGCTTTGCAGTGGGCTTTGGCGAAGCAGGGGGTAAAAGCGTGGAGCTGAGTTAGAGCTTGGCCTGGCTCTGCAGCCTAAAAGCAAGCCAAGAGCCTGGATTTGGGGGTGAACACATGAAAAAGTCTCCGCTCACCCTGGGGAAGAGGACCAGCAGATGCTTTGCCGTGGCTTTGCATCTTCCTTCCTGCGGGAACCTCAGCAAACACCCGGCTTTAATAGCCTTGGGGAGGATGTCCCTCTCCTGTCCAGCATTC
>NW_009627320.1:30437-30784 GCF_000690535.1 Cariama cristata | reverse complement strand
CTTCTCCCCCGCCCCCCGGTTCCCTGCTTGCCCCGCCAGGCCAGGCCAGCGTGGGGACGGGGCTCTCCAGCAAATTAACGGTGCCCTATCACCCCTCATACAACCCAGGATGACACCGGTGGGGACCGCAGCCGGGGCGCATCCATCACCTTCATTCATTACATGGAAGTCGCAACTACTGATGAATGGGCAGCAGCTGGGCTGGGAGGGGGGAAAAAGGAAAAAAAAAAAAAAACAAAAAAAAAGCTTTGCTAAAAAGAAGAAATAACTTGTGACTTCACACTGGCGCTGTTGGAGTGAAACAAGAGCTGGGTGGTGCTGCCCGCGGGGGTTTGGACCCGTGCATG
>NW_009627320.1:0-30274 GCF_000690535.1 Cariama cristata | reverse complement strand
CCCGTGCAGCTCGCCTGGGTGTTTGCCCACTCTGCCGAGCCACGTTAAAAATACACATCCAAATGGGTGTGTGGGGGCTGTTCGAGGGCATCCTCCGTTTTGTCTGCAGCTCCCCGCGGCCCAGCAGCACCGGGCTGAGGGCAAACACAGGGGTCACAAAAATAGGGGGATGCTCCAAAGCTAGAGCACATCGGCAAGTCCGAAGATGAGGTTTGTGTGTCCCAAAATGGGGGGTTTCTGGACAGCTGGGGTGAGGGGATCACGGGGCCGGCTTGGCTCCCCCAGGTACCCTCCAAACGCCTGCCCCATCTGCACTGGCATGCTCTGCACAGGGCCAGCACAATGGTTATGTGTACAAGTGTCTCAGGAAATGCCACCGGGATTTTTAAAAGCCTTTCTTTGGAAACGGATCTTTTCTTGGAGATTCCCACCCTGCCTGAGCTCCCGGAGAGCACTGAGATGGGGAGGGAAACCATGCACCTCCCACGATCTTTGCTGACCATCCTGATCAGAAATGTGCAGCTGGACATCTATTACTTTCTTTCATTGGAGTAAAATTGGTTTCTTACACCATCCTTCAGGAGAAGATCCCCTCCAAGGAGGGGTGGGTGGTGGTCTGGTGGTGAGGATGCTCTGGCTGTGGGGAGCAGGGGAGAGCCCCCCCCCCCCCCCCCCCAAGCTCACCCAGCCCCCAGGTTTCCAGAGCTCACCGTGCTGGTGAGTGCATCAGTGGTTGATATGGGAAAGCCTGAAATAAATTGTATTTTAACTGTTTTTTTTTTACATGTAGCCTAGCAGTTAGAAACAGGAGGAGCTGGTGCTTTGTGGCCACTTTGACCCCTCCGTGCAGCAAACTCACGACCTGCTGTAAACCATCCAAAGACATGAAATAAAATTGTATGTGGATGTTGGGAGTGTGTATAGAACTGAACCCGTGACCCAGAGGTGTGGGGTTCTGCACGGCCCCCTCATCCATGCTCCCCCCCCGGTGCACCCAGGGAAGGAGAGGTTGGGCTTTATGAAGTGTTACGAACAAGTCCCACGTTTCTCTAGCCAAGGAACAGGTTTTGGGGTTGCTCCAGCTTCTCCTGGCCCCGCCAGAATGGGATCAGTGGGTTGCTGCTCTTCAAAGGGGCTGGGGCCGGGGGGATGCCCGTGGGGGGCTCTGACCACCGAGGAAGATAAATCTGCCCCATCAGGCGTGGCGACGTGCTAGAAATTGCACGCTCACAGCAAAATATACAGCTCTGGAAGGAAGTAATAAAACATAAACTCTGGAGAGCAGAGGGGCAGTGCTGCCGGAGGGGGTTTCAGGGGCTTCCTTAAATCCTTCTCCAACCGGTCACCCCACGGCAGCCCCAGCATGACCCGGATGGACCCCGGCATGGCAGCAGGGAGCAGAGCCATCCCCACGGAGAGCAGCCCAGAGCAAAGGACATTATCCTTGCTGAGCCCATGCTGCTGGCACCAGTCCCACCCAGTAACCCTTACTGGTACTAGCCACACATTTTCTCTTGGGGTTGTTGCAAGTCTGAATGTTTCTGCTCAAGACGTGACCACTTATAAAACCATAAAATCCCTCTGTTTTCACCTGTACATCATTAGCATCCACCTTTGCGCTGTATCCACGCTCCTATTAGTTTCTTTCTCAAAAGTACTTTTTTTCTCGCAATTGCAAAGAGGAAAGCAGGATTTCTAAAGTTTTATGCTCACGTTTTCACGTGGACTAGACAAATTCAGTTATCGCTGTGTATCCTGGGTCGTGCATCCTGAGTGGTTCCAACATCTCCTTTTCTGCCAGATTTTCATCCCAGACTCACCTACAAAACACATTTCTGCAGCTTTTCCTTGTACGTGCCTACGTTATTATTTCAATGTGCAGTTATCTAACAACAAGTCATCAATATCTTCTGAAAGGGAGAATTATTACTGTGGTATTTTTAGCTAAAGCATTGCGCCTTGGCTGTTGGACTCTGATAATTCACTGTTTCTTACACAAGGCACCGCTGTCCTATGAATCAGAATCAGAAATGCCCCAGGGCCGAGCATCTTTGCGGTGCCCTACTTGTTCTGTTTAGGAAACAGGACTGAAAGACCACGACTACTTCCCGCATCGCCTGCTCCCTTGGCCTCGTCGGGAACGCGGGGAACCCCTGGGTTTGGGAGCCGCAGCACCCACTGCTTCCTAAAACACCGACCCCCGAGCCCGGCTCTGCTGGGGCCAAGGGAAATATTTTGCTTGACTTCAGCACGGCTGAGTTCAGGACCCAGAAAGGGCGGCTCCCATAAAATCCCTCACTTTCATTTGTATATACACATATAGTACTCGAACCACCAGACATTGTTTTAAATATTGGTACCCCTGAATCCTCAATATTTGCTTCTGTTAAATACAACCATGTTAACGACCCTCTCTCGGTCTGCATTCAAAATACCAGTTTAGCGCCAGTAAATTAGCTCCTCGCCGTAGCATGCTATTGCATAATTTTAAAATGATTGTATGGGTTCCTACATTGAAAAGGTGACGATCCTCTAAAGATTTACATTCGGCACAGCAGAGTCTATGCGGCATCACCTTTAGAGGCTCCCCAGGCTGAAGGTCGTTATCAATCGCTGTTTAATCAGCCAAGTCATGCACGCAGGCAAAGGTTAACTGAGCATGGACCGATCCGTCTGCCTTTGTCAGCTCCAGACAATTTGTAGCCTAATAAAGCTGCTCTGATTGCACTTAACACCTGCTTTAAAATCCAGCCTCATTAATACCGTGCTAATGAAACAGAAATCTTCCAGCAAGGGCAGAGTCAAAGACGAGGGGTTTGCCTTCAATCAGATGACCTAAATGGCATTTACCCACCAGGCAAGATGTTTGCAAAGCCATTCTGAAGAAAACGGTTGGGAATAATTGCCTACGATATTTTAATTTAATTTTAAAAGCAAACAGACCAACAGATTTTCGTGTTCACCTTGGGTGGCACAGAGGTTTATTGGTTTGGTGGGACGTGCTATGTGTTTTTCCCAAAGGCTGCTCTGGTTTCAGCCCAACGAACACCGGCCAAGCGGAGCGGTGAGGACCGGGTGTAGGATAGTGCCAGGCGCCCATTCCCCGCTCTCTGACAGGCATCCATCCTTACATCGAACAATAACCAAGCAGACAAAAATAGAAGTAGAATAAAAGAGACACTTTTAATCATCTTCCTTTGGAGCTTCGGTTTTCCATGGACTATAACGGACAAAGCCGACCCCACCTGCCCCGCGGTCAGTCCTGGCGATGTCCTCTCCCCTGTCCCCAGTGCAGACCCCATCCATAGGGACTGTACAACACCAAAAACGGTCCCTGCAGGCGGTGGGTTCCCAGGGAGGCACAACCCCCCCCGTGACTCGCACCGTCTCTAAATCCCACGGAAATCTCTTTCACCTGAAGCGAGCGGAGAGTGGTGAGCGGCTATTTTCCTTTCGGTGTAGATTATTTGTCTTCATTCTTTATTTCACTTCTGCCTAAATGTAATCCCTCGCAGAGATGGAGTTTAAAGCCACGTTGGCAGGGATGCTTCAACATTAACCAGAGAGGCAAGTGAGGAATGCCAGACCTCGAGTAAATCCCCTCCACTTGAGACTTTGAAAACTAGACTAGACAGAATGTTGGTGGAAAAGTTACAGGGAGAAATCCTGCACTTTCTCAAGGTAAGGGACTACCGGGTGACTCGTTAGGTCTTGAGTTTCGCTCCTTGGAGGAATCACCTCCTTTTCTCCTCTTTTTAAATGCTCTCCTTCCAGGAAAGTATTGACAGTCTTACATAAAAAACCAATACAATCTGAGATTTCATCATTGCTATCAGAAGAAACCACTCTGGCTGTGAACACTGATGCTCTGGTGGGCAAAAGCTGAAGAGATTTGTGGTTTCCCAGTCTCGTTGTCCATGCAAAGGGCAAAACTCCACTTTTGCATGGGCTGGGAGCAGCTGCGTGTGACTCACCGTGAACTTTGGCCCTTTGCACAGAAAAATCAGCCCTGATCCCATTTCCACTTCATTGTGTCTGAACATCCCGGGTTGTGTCCTGCCAGGGCCAGGGGAGCAAACCCACCCTTGAACCTGCAGGCAGTCTTCTGGGGTGTTGGAGACCAGGTTATTCAAACCCTTGGGGAGGTTTATAGGGGGAACAGCAATTCTGAACCCTAAACATTCAAATACCGGTAAATGAGATTAAATAAAGGAAAAACTCATTTCTCGGGCAGTTTTTTCCAACTGCTTTCTTTCTGACTTTCTGCTGGGCACTTGCGTGATGGTGTTATGATGCATGTCCTCGTGCTCCCACCGTTTGGGTGCTGCTATTACACTTGCATCCTTCGAGCAATCCTTATAACAAATGCTCAGTGTCCAAAACCCCACAGACCCGGCTAAGGGAGATTATCAGACCACCTTTCTTTGTCTCCTCTCCTTTCCAGCTCCAATCCCCTCTGGTAATGGCCAGTTTTACAACTATTTATGTACAAGTAACTCTTAAATTAGAAGATCCTCTGACAGGCAACTGCATAGCAAATGATTTGCTTAATCCAGTAATAAGAGCAGCGCTGGCTGGACAAGCCCAGCAATTTCAGCATTAGCTAAAAGAAAGAAATTCTGCTACGGGAAAACTCCGGCAGAAATTTTCTTCACTGAGCCACCATAATTCACATTTAAAACCACAGTATTGAAGGCTCTTCTGCCCTTTGCAGGTGCAGGATCTGGGCAGCATTGCGTGACAGCCTATGCCCCGTGGATTCAGAAGAGGGGAGCGATGCTCAAACCGGGAACAGCCGGCACATTTGAGGGTCTGTTGACTGCAAAGAGAGACTTGGCCTTGAGCAAGGCGCAGAGCAACTCACAGAGTTAATAATACATTGGGCAAAATAAAAAATGCATCAAAAAAGAAACTAGCCTGGACTGAAGAGATGCAGGGCAGGGTGCAGCGGTGGAAAGCTCAGCCTGGAGAAGGGTGGTCCTGCCTCGGAGGTGGATCCAGCCTTGCAGCATCTGGGGATACTCAGAGATGCACTGTGAAGCTACATTTGCTTTGTGAAAGACCAAGAAGTAAACAGGACGGTGGCACGCATGTGCCTCCCAGGGACACGCTTTTCCACCAAAAAGTGTCCTGCCAGGGAATTTGGCCTGGGCTGTGAGAAGGGACGGCTTAGAGGGTCCCATGAAAGGGTGAAGGTCCCAGGCTGGCCACACGTGAGCAGCCGAGCCTGTAACCATCCCTGTGAACATCCCTGGGATGGAGGGGACTGCTGCCAGCCTCTGCCTCCACGTTTCCATTTCTTGAAGAACCCTTTCATCCCGCTACTCTTCCCCACAAAGCTAGCCTGATTGTCTTCTCCTCTTCTGGGTCCTTCAGATGAAGTGCATTGAAGGGAGTGAGAAATCCCGACGGCGCTCCTCAAAACAGGACAACATCTCGTAGGTGTCTCTGCGGCAAGGAGAATGAAGTGGGAAACTTTGCAGACCTGAAAAACAGGAGAAAACATCTTTCAGTCCAGAAACTGGTGGATATTAAATCCAAACATGCCGCTGTAATGAATTCATCTTGGAGTGCGTTGGGTGAGAGGATAAGCAGATGCAAAGTGGGGATGATATTCTGGCAGCCCCGTGCAGCTCATTAAATCGATTGGCGGGAGTCAGCGTGTTTCATGCAAAGAAGTTTAATTTCTGTTTCGGGCAGACAGATGCTCCAAGGTATCTCAGCATGCCACAGACTATATTCATACTCTTGGTTTATCCAGAACAAGCGTGGATAGTTTTATCTGTGAGTCAGCGGTAACTCAGATGTTGAGATGCTGGATTTTGCACAGCTATCTTACAAGGAAAATAGAGAAAATAAATTTGAATGCTTAATAAGAGTTGTCAAATACCTGTGAATCCCAGCTAAGGTAATTTAAGATGTATTTATGCAAGCTGTATACCGTATTTTGTGTCTGCGTAAACCTGTGCGAAGATTTTGGCATGCCAGCTCAAGGCACAAGGTGGATTAGCTGAATTACTGTAACACTGGAACACATTTCTTCAAGTCCTCTTGTTGCTTGTCGATGAGATTTTAAAAATAAACCAAGTTTGAGTAAAACTAAGCATTTGGATAGATTTTTCCGCCACAAATAACCTGACAGTGACCAAACAGCATCTCCTAAACTTTTCCAGGATAACTCGCTTCTGGCCATGGACAACTGTAGCCACCAGAAATTGGCTTCGGAAATTTAATTCACAATTAAAATGTTTATAATAGTCACTGAAAATGAAGTTCAACTATGTGCTCTGATCAAATTGCACATACTTTGCTGACAAATAGTGTTTAAACGACACCGCGGGTCAGATTTAGCAACAATTAAGCTGGAGAGTATGGCATTTAATTCGCATTTTAGGGGATAAAATGGGATGCTGAGTGTGTTGCGGGCGCTGCAGTGGTCCTTAGCTGAGTGCGGCTGCAAACGTGGTCTTTGGCAAGCCCAGAGGGTCCGGAGAAGTGCAAGAGGTGACACGCATGAGCAGCAAGAGGTGACACACATAAAGTCATCCCTGGAAAAGGGCTCCTGAGCCCCACCGCCTCCGCCCGGCTTCCTATGGGGCTGTCCGACTCCCCAGGCCAAATTTTTTTAAGATAACAAAAAGGGGATGCTGAAAATCTTCCCTCCATACACAGGCACATAGACGAGCTTTACTTTGCAAACTCCAGCAGATGTTTTGCTAAGCTGAGCTCAGCTGCACAAGTTCTGCTCTACAAGGCACTAGCTGGGGAGATGATAAGACACACACCAGCAATGCACCGCCACTATAAAAATAATAAAAGTCGTACCCCGTAGCAGCTGGGTGTAAATTCCTGCGGTGTGGTAGCTCCTGCCACATACTGATTAGAAATGTATGAACCTTTGCTATGCACGCTTGGGTAAATTACTATCTTTTTGGCAGCAACATTTCCAGACTTAACCTCCGGCTTAACCATCACCAGCTGGGACTATCGCTGAAATGCAGGGCAGGGACATGACGCAAAAAACCAGAGTTCTTGTCACAAACCCGCAGCCCGGCCCCACGGAGCACTTTTGGGAACACTGCATAGGAAGCCATCATCGGGGATAAATTTGGTTTTCCTCTGCAGAAATTTCTGGCCGTCAAGTGCTGCAGAGAATTGCAGGGGCCGTGCGCAGTGTTATCGGGGCACATTATCCCCGTGGGAAAGCTGGAATTATTTTTGTCAGATTGTTTCAACCTGTTCATTACCTTTACTGAATTTTCAGGAATACTTACGATGCTGCTGAGCAGAACTGCGGTAGCTCTTGGTTTGTGCATCCAAGAACAGTATATAAAGCAATAAAAGCAATTGTAAGCTAACATTGCTTTTATTAACCAGAGTTGTATTATTTCTGTAAAATGTTTTTTTTTTTTCTGTTTTTACCTTCAAATGGAAGTGTTTGTTTTCTATTTCATGTTACTCTTCTATATCATTTTATTTCACTGTGATGTTTGAAATAGGCATGCACGACTGCTGTTGTGATTTCCACCTTGAATGAGCTTTTTATTGGACTTCTCTCAAGTGCTGTTAAATCGCCACAAATTGGAGTCTTCAAAGTACTTGGTCAGACAACAGATTGAATCATTTATTCAAAAGACTTCCCAAAGAGAAAGATTATTTCCATTTTTTCAGCAAAGCCTCTGGTTTACACATGACCTCGAGCTCAAGAAAACAGATCTCCAGAGATGTCTTGTTTTTAGACAGGGGTCTGGTAGTCTGAAGAATGCAAAAATATTCTTCAGCTAGCAGAGCAGGAGGGATTGATATGTAGATGTTGATGCTACCCAGGCCATGAAAGCCCGAGTGAAGCGCTTTATTTTTTTTCTCCTTTCAATTCATGTATTTCCTATGCCTCTTCTCAAGGACAAAAATCTTTAAATGCAAGCAAAGAACTGTCATCATCTTCTTGTTAAAAACCAATTGCGTCTGAAAACATGCAAGAAAAAAGATTTTAAGGATAAAAATTTAAAATTGGAACAGGTTATACACGAGGTGCTGATAACCTCATGCTGCATTGTGCCACTCAAGGCACCCCCGTAACATCTCCCTTTATCGGTTTTGCATGAATAGATAAATCTTTCTAAACAAATATGGAATTAAATGAGTGTTGTAGCTGGTTGTGAGTTCAAGAAACTGTCTGAATGTACTCGCACAGAAGATATTTGAAAGGAACATTTTCTTGGATTGTTTCCTTGAAACTCTCTGAATAGAAGGCTTTGTGCTGCTGAACAAGTCTTCATAAGATCACATTAATTTGGGGGTTTGGAAAGCTCAGCTGACTGCAGCAAAGCAAACAAGAGACACTCACCACGCAATGAAATGCCTGTGCCCGTTCGTAAACTCCTCGTGAACGATGACACATACGTCTCTATTTACTATTGATTAGGGAGCATCAAACGCCCTTATTCCTGATAAATTAAAACCAAACAGAGGTGAATACTCTCGCGAAGGCTTTATCTCCGCTGAGAGGTGAACAGGTCAAGATCTGTGTGCCGAGGTTTCTTCCAAAACATATGGTTTCATGAAAAGCAAAGATTTCTCCTGGGAAAATATCAGTTCCAGCCTAATACTTATGTATTTTTTCCTGCAGGAGATGTCAACACAGGCATTTTTACTTAGCTTTTACTTAGCTGAAATGTCATGCTCTTGCAGTTGTTCAAAACTGGAATCTGAGGATGTGTAAGAATTCTTATTTGCAGTCAATGAGGAGAAGAGCCAGTAAAATGAGGAGGATGCTGCACACACTCACTGCCCTAATTCTGCCAGAAATGGACTGACAGTTGGATGTAGACATTTGGTGGGAACCAACCTGAGAGCTGCAGGTGGACATCTGGTGCGAACCAGCCTGAGGGTTGTACATAGACATTTGGTGGGATCCAGGTTGAGGGTTGCAGGTAGACATTTGGTGGGAACCAGGATGAAGGTTGCATGTGGATATTTGGTGGGAACCAGCCTGAGGATTGCACATGGACATTTGGTGGGAACCAGTTTGAGGGCTGTACATGGACATGTGGTGTGAACCAACTTGATGGTTGTACATGGACGTTTGGTGGGAATCAGCTTGAGGGTCGTACGTGGACATTTGGTAGCAACCAGCCTGAGGGTTGCACATAGACATTTGGTGGGAACCAGGATGAAGGTTGCATGTGGACATATGGTGGGGTTTCTGTAGCTCAGCACCCTGCCCAGCAGTGTTTCGCGGTTGGGAGAGGGCTTTTGGGGAGCCGTCTGCTGTCCTCCAAGGCAGAACGCCAGCAATGATGCAGTCCCTCTTGTGCCCAGTGCACCTTCACACCACCATGCCAATGCTCCATCCCACAGTGGGAAAGCCTAATTTAAAGACTTCTTTGAAGTTTTAAATTATTTGATTCATCTGCTTTAATGTTACAGCTCTGCTGGCCATGTGGGCTATGGGAGGGTGGGCATCGTTTACGGCCTTTTGGGACTCTCCAACTAAAACACACCAACATTATTTGCCGTTAAGGACGGTTAATATTGAACTCCACGAGCTGACATTTCACAAGAATGCATCAGCGTCTTTTTATTAAATTCCCATATTATTTCTTTCCATTAAGTCTTAAAGGCCAAGTTTAAAAATCTCTTTTCTTTATCTTACACAGGCCGCCTTCTTCCACAAGTACCAGAAACATAGAAATGCAGATTATTTCTCCCTATGGCAGGAATTAGTAAAATTAGTAAAAAAAAAAATACTGAAAATGATGTGTGGGTGCAGCATCTCTATCCACTGTATGTATTTACGCGCTCATGAAAAAAAAAAATAAATTGGGGGGGTATTTAGTGCAATTGGATGTAAACCCCTTTACACTAATAAAAGCAAAGTGGAAATCAGTGTGCTGGGAACATGGGAAATTGTGGCACTGGGATGGCTTGTGGTGGCACACCGAGATACTATTATTATAGTGGCACTTTGCACTGTTCTCCAGGAGTCGTCTTCTATTAAAAAAAATCAGTTTTCTCCAGACTGTGATTTAGTCAGAGACAAATGCAAGTTTTCTTATGGAAAAGCAAACGGCAGTGCTTGCATTAGTGCTTCCCAACACGGAGATCGCGGGTCAGAGTTAAACCTGGTTAGAAGTGGAGGGGAGATGTCTTCCCCGGTGCCAGATCCACTCTGTCTTTAGCTCCTACCGGTCTCTGAGGTGTTTAAGGCTGATGAACTGTGCATGTTTAATGTTCAGATTAAATACGCTTCTCTGTATATCTCAAAAGCGCAAATAATTTTTTGCATCTCTCAGAAAATTAATATCAAAACCAAGTATGACAATTTTAATGTGAAAATTATCTAGCTATCGCCCCACTTTAATAGAAAGGCAGTCGAGCTACAATCACCAGAGCCCTGAGTGAGTTCGATGTAGTTGGGGTGGTTGCAAAGACCCTTTCTCGTTCGTCTTAGTATAGTTTGGATGGTTTAGTAAAGGAAAAAATTATATATTTAGACAATTCTGGCTTAGACTCATGACACCTATTTTACTCACACTCACATTTCTAACTCACCAGGAGCAAACAGCAATTTTTCTAATGCTGTTTCCATATCCTTTCAGACTCCTTATCCTATTATAATTAATTAAGGGCTGATTAACTGTTATGTCTTTTATTGTCTCTTTATCCCGGCCGCAGTCAGGAGAGATGTCTAGGGTGGTGTGGTTGGCGTTGCCGTGGTTGGGTATGAAGCCACTGGCACCACGGGAGGTCCCACCGTGTTGCCTTTCACTTGACCCCCATCAGGAGCCAGCTCACCTTCACTGCAATTTGAAATTTTTGGGGGGGTTTGTGAACCCTCCTCCCCGCCAAAGGGGACCTGAGTGCAACTAGGCAAGAGCACTCCTGAGAGCCATCCACCATGGGATAGAGATGGGCAGAAATACCAAAAATGTATTTTTTTAAAAAAAAGAAAAAAAATGTTATCTTTAGAATTTATTGGCCAGAAGCAACCTTGTCTCACCCAGATAAACATAAAACTGGCTTGCTAACGTGATTATCGAGAGATGGGAGGGATGAAAGTTGTGGCCTTCTCACCAGACCACTTCCAGATGAAGAGTGAGAAGCCTTGCCTGGTAAATTTAGCATCGTGCTTGCAATGTCCGTTTGGGCCATAGACATCTCTTCTACAGCAAAACCCAGTCTGGCTTGGACAAGAATTGACCCAGGGTCTCAGCTATCCTCATGATTGAAGACGTGTGTCACTGATAACCGGAGGGTGCCCAGCTTCCAACTCCAGCCATCCGACTTTGCTATTCCTGCTACCAACGCTCTGCAGAAGGAATCCCCGCAAGCAGCATCCCTCCTCAATCCGGTAGGGACCATAATGGTCCTCGCCCAACAAAGGCTTTTCTCGAGGCTCGGTGGCCGGCAAATACGATCAATAAAAGAACCAAAGGGTTCACCAGGTTGTGGGAGGGAATTGGTGACCTTTGCTGTGCAGCCTCCTGCGAATGCCTCCCCCCATTCTGTGAACCCCTGAGGGTTTTAAGAAAGTTTAAAAGAAAGGAGACAGCATCCAGGACGGGTAATTTTTAATGTGTCGGGGTCGTTTGGAGACAAATTTGTGTAATGAGCGCACTAGAAATGGCAAGAAGAGATTAAACCCCTGTTTGTCATGTACAGAAGCGCTTATCAGCCCTTCCCAGCTGAGCCCGGCTCAGATTAAAAATGATCTGAGAGAACAGGGGCTGACGGCAACCGTGGGTCTTCCCTTCCAGGCTAATTATAAAGTGCATATTAAACACAAGGCTGACGACGGAGCAGCTGCAAAGGTCTTTATCTATATTAAGAGACTGTTCACCTACATAATAGGAATAATTATTAAGAAAGGAAACCTAAAAAGGAAATTGCACATAATGGCACATTATACATTTCCCTAATCCCACGCCTCCCTGTACCAGCACACGCTGCAGGGACACTTGGGTTTGCATCTCGGGGCGATGTCCAGCCCCACTGGGTGCTCCTCGGGGCTGCAGCCCTACTTCTCTGCTCCTGCCAGCAACCCAGGAGGAAGAACTCCTCTTTCCAGTATTGTTTTCCAGCTTTTCTTTTATTTTCATATGAGGTATTCTTAACATAAATCAGAGATCGGGGCTCGAGCACTTTTTTTGCTCAGTTTTTAAGAGATCCTTCAACACAGAGCACTGAAGGGCAACACACGGCCAGCTCTCCGCATCCCCTGGGCCCTACAGTTCAGAGCTGCCCATCTGTCCGAAGGGACACTAAAAACTGAAGGCTCTAATTAGTGATAAATTAATATATTACCCTCTCAATCCTAGAAGACTTTACCAGCCCAGGACGATCAACGGAGAGAAAGATGTCAAAATATAGCGAAAGCAAAAGCCTTCAAGAGAAGAGAGACCTACACCCCTCTCCTTCCTACCTGTTTTAGGCATTTTTGGAGCCCACTGACGCCAAAGTCCCTGTCTTTCCAAGAGGCTGCACACACGCACAGGTCAGGATGGTGCTGGTTTATAAGCCTGGGTGCTGCTGCACCCGCTATATGTGTTAAGGAGCCCTATTTATGTGAGAGAGTCCGAGTGCCTCGGTTCGCCCCCACATCACACAAGGACCAGAGGACAGTCTGACCCCGGCAATGTTTTGGGGCAGAGGTTTCAGAGAGGGCCAGGGGCATGATCTGCAAGAAGAAGCCAAAAAAGGTCTTACAGGGTAAAAATTAATTTCTGCTGCATTGCACCAGCAATCAGATTTGTTTCAAGACAAACGTGTCTCCTAACAGCGCTTCGCAGCTCCCCTCCATCACCTGGGGGAGAGCAGGTGGAAGAAGGGGGAATTATACATTGACACAGGAGTGTCAGCATGTTCTGCAGAGGAACTGGGGTTGGACTGGGATTTTCCCACCTCTGGCTCTGCTGAGTTCCCGTCTCCATCCCACCTCCAGTACCCAAAATATATTTGCCCGGATGCCTTTGCCACAGATCTCCTCCTTCCCGAGTAGTTGGGCATTGCTCGTGGATGTTCTCCTTCGCTTCTCTTCCCCCAGGGCATAAAACAGGACTAGGGGGTAGAAGCAAGCGAAGGCAGGGAGGGCAGCAGAGCCCTGACGGATGCAGGATTTATTGCACCACTCTGCACTTCATCCCACGAGCTTTGCCTCCGTATATGGGGTGTGATGGGGGTTGAGCCACGAAGGAAAATGTTTTGGCTAACTAGCATCTCCTTCTTCGTGATCCGCCTGGGTTTACATTCCTCCGGGGTTGCTCAGCAAAGCCCCGTGCTTCATCGCCCTGATTTCTGCAAAAAATCAGGGTGGCGAGGAGCCCCAGGAGCCCCCATGGAAGGTCCTGGAGTGTCCCAGTTCAGCTGTTGTGGGCCAGTTTCCCAGGGCAGGTGTCTGCTTGGGGAGCCTTTCCCCAGGTGGCTGCAACAAGAATGGCTCATTTCCCTAAACCGAAGGGAAAGAAAAAAGTTGTTTTGTTCCCATGAAAAAACAAACCCCACCAGTGAGACACAGCTGTGGGAGCAGGCGATGCTCCCGTCACATAAGCCCACTCCCATTGCCCAGGAAACCGCGGAGGCCAGGTTTCCTGCTGGCTTCTCCACAGATGTAAGGGAGGATGCTCCACTCCTGCGGCCAAAGCTGGTGCACGAACACCCTCCAGGTGCAGATACAGACCATCAACGTGCTCGGACGATTTTCGGGCACCCTCAGCCCAGGGCAGTCCCAGCCCTGGGATGGACAGCGCAGGGATGGATGGACAGTGTTTGCTCTTATCACTGCCCTCTGACACCTCAGGGCTGCCAGAAAAGGCAGCCCACGCTGCAGCCATTTCTGCCAACTGCCAAAGCAATGAAAAGCAATTCAAGCTCCCCCATGTGAGACGTGAACCTCTGGCAGAGGAAGCCGCAGACAATCCCACCTTGGCTGCATCCAGGCTGCCCTGCTTCTCCCGGGGCTGTGGGAGCACGCACGCCTGTCCCAGAACCATGCCGGCTAGCATCCCCATCCCGCCCGGGGCTGACGCTGCCTCCAGGACCCATGTCCCATTACCAAGGAAAGGGTACCCGTACGGAGAAGCCCAGCACCCATGCGAAGAGCTCTTTACAAGCACAGTTCTGCCGTTTGAATACAATATGGTGCTGCAAATAATCACCCCTGAAAACCCTAGGGGTTTCAAGTGATGTTTGCTATCAGTTGCCTTTTTGCACTGATTTATCTGAGTTGTTGCATGGTACCAGCTCCTACAGATTGCTGAACTGAGTGCATTTTTTTGAAGGGTCCAGATGTCCATCATCATTGCAGGGCTTGAAAATAGCCATCTCTTTTGGTCATACCCTACACAGTAGGATTTGCCTCCAAATTCCTCCTGAAACCTAGAAAATGTGCTTTTACCTGAACCATAAAATGTGTTACTAGACCACAAACTCTACAAGTACTGATCCTGAGTGTCCACAGCCCATAAACAGGGTACAATTGGACTCCTGATGGGAGAGCACGGTGACAGGAACCCAGCATCACCAATGCTGCATCCTTTAAAAGCAAGATTGCCAAATCCCTGCCTAAGGTGAGAATAACTTAGTCCTGCTCCTACATGTGGCACAGATGCACCTTGACTTCCATTGGCCTAGGTACCTATACACATGTGTCTTGACCATATATAACATATATTATATGTATAGTAAACATTTATATAATATATATCAAAGTAAACATTTAAGTTTGTGTTTAAGCGTTTTTGATTTATCCCTTTTTTTTTTCCCTACACTGAGACAAATCTGGCTATCAAAGGGAAAGCCAGAATTTTCCCAGTTTCCCCCAAAACCCCCAATCACACACACTCTGTTGTATGTTCATGTAAAATATAAAACCAGTTCTAGGCAAACAAAAATGTCTATTCAAATGTCACATAAGTGGTGACCCTGCTTGGCATCGGGGGCCAAGGCAGGAGCAGCATGGCCCAGGGGCTGCCCTGCTCAGCACCAACGTTGCTTTGCGTGATCCAGCCCTTATGCACAAGGGTAAAAAAATAGATGAAATGTTCTAGAATATCCTTAATTTCTTATGTTGCAATAAAAATAGCCCACCAACCTGACTCACACGGCACAGTTCATAGGTTTTGATTCAATGCCAGCACTTGCAGGGCTCTGATTTTGCTGGAAATGCTTTACCCTGAGAAGAAAGAGCTTTTTCTATCCTCGTCCTGGAGCATCAGTGTCTTGCTGGAGTCCTCCAAGGCCACCGTTCCCCATCCCCAGGTACACCCTGAAGCATCGAAGCCAAGGCGGCAGCGTTTTGGGATGCCCCACAGCAGCAGGGAACCTGCAGCCTCCCCGGCATCCCCCGGTCCCAAAGCTGCAACGCGGTTGGGAAGGGCCAGGGGCAGGAGAAGGGCTGTGGCACTGTCTTCTTTGCTCCCCTTCTCCTACCAGTGCCTAAAAAACAATGAATTACCAGAAAAAAAACCCCAAACAACTAAAAATCAGGTTGCATGAGCAAACACCAGCCACCACTCCTATCTGATGTGCACATTGCCAAGAGGAAACTTGCTTGGGTTTGCAAAAGCTGGGAGAGAGGGAACTGGCCTAAAACTGCAATATTTATACAGTCTTGTTCATATATCCTCTGCTGAAACCAGACCAAGCCTAGGGGGATTTTCTTGGCAGACCCTGTATTGCAAATGGCAGATTTATTGGCGCGGAGTGAAGCAATCCCAGGCTATCAGTGCCTGCACAGTATCTGCAGCGTGAATTGAAAACAAAGATTTGATTGTCTCTGTTTATCTGAAATGATTTATAAAACAGTTCTGTGCTTGGAGCTGGGGGAAGAAAAACATTTTGTGTTCTTATCTGAGATCTTCTCCTCTCTTTTTTTTTTAAGGAAAAAAATGTCGCATGGTTGAATCGAGTATCAAGGCAGTGCTGGCCCTCATCCCCCCTCCCCGTGCCCACAGGTAGGGCCGTGGTGGGGGAGTCCCCAGCCTGGACATGCTCCGCACCCGGCGTCTCCATCTGGGTCATGTTTGCAGACGTCAAAAAAACTCTGATCCAGAACCTGCTGCAATTAATGAGAAGTTTCCTAATGAGCTCGTTACGCTGCAGAGCACAGCCCTGGTGCGACCAGCGCGTGCATCCAGGCGGGCACGAGAACGGGGTCATCTATGAGGGTGGTGGATGCACTTTGCAAAACGGAGATGTCCTCTGCTTTTTCTCCCCAAAATGAGAAATTAGATGTGATTGCGATCCTGGTGGAGTCCCGCTGTCGAGCCAAGCATGGCTTCAGGGTCTCATCCCTGGTAGCTGCTCCAACGTGGCTTTGGGAGGTCTCGGCACACCTGGGTGGCTTTGGCAAACAATAGCCTACGGACCAAAGGGTGGAAAACCCAGCAGGAAAGGAAATTACAGCATTCACGCCAAGGAGAGTTAAAATAACTTGCTAACGGCAAACATCCTGGAGTCCCTGCACGTGGAAGAACATGTAATTGTCTTGAAGAGGAATTGTTCTCAGGTTGGTGTAAATGAAGCTGATGCCCACAACGGGCTCACCTGGCCAGGCTCTGCTGGTGCCAGCGGGAATGCACCCAGGCAGCAATAAATACCTAGAAGAGCTGGCAAGAGCTGGAGGTAAATTATTAACATACCGCTGATGATGTTCATTCTCAGCTGGGAGAAGATTCCTGTTTGTTTATTTTCCCTGAGCACAGGCTAGTGAGAATATTTATTCATTTATTCATTCGTGGTACACAAATCTTCGCACTGTAACGCATCCGACGGGCAGCCGGCAGCCCCAGGAGGCTCACGGCAGGATTGCTGGCCCTACAGCCATAGTGCATGGACTGCCCTCCCTATTTCTGCATCATCTCCGCACCGCCTTACCATTGAATTTACATCTGAAAAAGCGGACGACAGAGGTTAATTAGGTAATGGGCTATTAATGCTGGTGCTAAGCTGTTGAGGAACATGGATGGAAGCCCCACCATGCAGCCTCTGGGCTTTGCATTGGGCCACGAATTCAGATGAGACCTGGGAAGGTTTGCACAAGGAAGGGTGATGGAAATGTTGGCTGTGCTGCACAACAGCCTCCCTGTGTCCCCCCAGTATCAAACCCTGTGGTTTCACAGTGGTGTTCCTCAGCCTTCCTGAGACAAATCCAATTCCCTGCGGGTGACCTGCAGCTGCTCAGCTCTCCCTGCCTGGATCTAAACAGAACGTAATGCACTGACCCAGTTTAACGTCATTGCAAAAAAAGGTCTCTCTGCAGCAGACTTGCTCGTGGGGTGCACATAACAGATTTATACCTCTTAACCTCAGACCCGTCCCCTCGCCCTGGCACTAAGCACATCCCTCAAGCTGCTTTTTTATTGCTTTTTATTGCCCACGCACTGCTTTTTATTGCCAGCCTTCCCTCCTTCCCTCCTTCCCTCCTTCCTTCCTGGGGGCGATGCAAAGGTTATTTACTGGCTTTTGGTGTGCTCTCACAGCCACAGATGCTTCTGGCATTGCAACAGAGCAAAAGTTGCATTGCTTAGAATGTCCTCATGCCTCGCTGGGGGCTGGCAGGGGCACCCCCAGGACATGCACCCTGCTCGGTCCCTGTCCCACCGCAGAGCTGGGAGCCAGCGGGGAGGGACGCACGCCCCAAGGATGCCACTGTCAGCCCCTGGGAGGAACGAGGACATCTTAAGCAATGCAACTTTTGCTCTATTGCAACACCAGGAGCATCTGCAGAATATTGCACCTTTCGGGTCTCTGCAGTGTGCCTGTGACCTGCTGTGTAAGACCAGGAGGTGGTCCTTGACCAGGAGGTGGTCCTTGGTGGTCCTTCTTTGGACCACATGTGAAGGGCCTGGAGCACAAGTCTGATGGGGAGCGGCTGAGGGAGCTGGGGGTGTTTGATCTGTAGAAGAGGAGCCTGAGGGGAGACCTGAAAGGAGGGTGTTGTGAAGTTGGGGTCAGCCTCTTCTCCCAAGTAACAAGCGATAGGACCAGAGGAAATGGCCTCAAGTTGTGCCAGGGAAGGTTTAGAGTGGATATTAGGAAGAATTGCTTCACCCAAAGGGTTGTCAGGCACTGGAAGAGGCTGCCCAGGGAAGTGGTGGAGTCTCCATCCCTGGAGATATTTAAAAGACGTGTAGATGTGGTGCTTAGGGACATGGTTTAGTGGTGGGCTTGGCCATGCTAGGTTAACGGTTGGTCTTGATGATCTTAAAGGTCCTTTCCAACACAAAGGATTCTATGATTCTATAAGCTTGATGTTTTCTTTGGTGCAATTTTGCATGATGAAAACAGTTAACAGAAACACAGGGAAGTTTCTGAATTTGGCAAGGAAGAACAGCTGTTTTGCGGCAGCGTCCTGGCCGGCTGCTGAAGCTCCACATAACGAACGCCGTGCTCGCTCCAGCAGGATTTAGCTAATGGAAGGCTGAAGCCCCATTCCAGGATATTTTTTTTTTTTTAGGCAGCAAAACAATGTGAAACGCATTGGTGGATGGAGGTTTATTTGGTTTTAAGGTGGTACCAGCTTGGAACCTTCATTCTTTTCCAGCTAATGAAAGGTGAGAAATACCATATGTTTCTTCATCAAAGCGGCACATTTGCCAGAAATTGATTAAATCCCGTTAAAAACACAGACATGAATACGCGGTGTGGGTAGACCTCTTTGTGCTGGCTTTCTCAAGCGCTTATTTTGATACTTTTTCCCATCCCATGCTACTTCTTCCTTTAAAATATCCTTCCAAAAAGCCTCCTTCTCCCCATCCCACAGAAAGCAGACACCTTCTATGAATTCATTAGCACCGTGTCACTTCTGAAAATTAATTAACAGTGCAAATTATTATCTACCCTGATTCACTGTAGCTGCATTCAATTACACCCAAGCATCTTTCTGTTGCCTTATGATCAAAGCCCATTTTCCTGAACGATCCTGAGTAATAGGTTTCTCTTAGGATATTATTTCTTTTTGCCAAAAAACATTAGCAATCTGCCCCCCGCCCTCCTTGGCACGGTCTTGGGGCAGGGACAAGTGATGAAGTGATGGGCCCTCAGCCCATCCTCATGCTGCAGAGGTTGGAGGGAAGCCTTAAGGGTAGGGTAAAGCTACTCCAAATGTCTGCCCAGTATCGTATGAAAATCAATGTTTAGTGCGGAAAAACAGAGAAGAACGTCAGGAAAGGTTCAAAGAAAAACATTACTGAAAAAATGAGGTAGTTAAAAGCCACTTTTTCTTTCAGACTGTATTCACTTGTCATAAAATGTTAGTTTCTGAAGTGGGCTAGGTTTTTAATAAAAAGCAGCCAAAATGCCAAAGCCCTGGAAATGTGGGGAGCACAGCGTGGTACAGAGCCGCCTCGGGGGGAGCAGCAAAACCCCCTCGCTGGGGAGCTCTGACTTCTGGGGTCAGCAAAACCCTCCACATGCTTCAAACCCAAGGGAGCGGGTGGACACAACCCCTTTCTGTGGCTCCAGAAGGTGAATCACACACCCTCGAGCACAGCTTTTACCCCTTTACTCACACTTGTGCTCAGGGATGCTCAGGAGCACCCACACAAATTAGACATGCAGTCATATTTGCGTGTAAGTGGCGTGAAATAAGATGTTTATCCCAATATAACCACTTGAGCACATCACGATGTCCTTCATGTCACTGCCAGCTATCCACCACAGCCATCTCCATCACCTCTCTCTGAGTCAATGGTTCCCACCATCTGGCCGGGGACATCACTGCTGATGTTCTCGGGCGATCCCTGCCATCTCCCTACCTGCTTTGTCCCTGACTGGGTTATTTAAGATATGCTCAGCCACCTGGAGAGGGGCTTTTGTATCCTTCTGTGTTCGGGAGAGTGTGCCCTCAGGATATCAGCACCAGGGAATTAGTCTTATGCAGTCTTCCAAATTCGGAGCTGAAGTCAGCTGCTACAATTAATTAGCTGTGTTGCTTAATCCTACTTTAAGTCCCTAATGATTCTGTGCTTCATTGGAAATCTGGTAATGTCCCCTCTTGCTGCTCAGTCTCAACTGCAACGCAGATGAAAGCGGAGAAGAAGTAATGCAAGCGCAGCACGGAGCGAGGATGCGCGTGATCTGCTTGCTGGTGGGAGCCTCTGCTTCCCAAATTCCTATAAAACAGGTTGTAAAACCCCGTGCCAGCCTTCAGAGCACACCTGGCCGTGAGAAGCTGTCGGGGTGCCTCCGTGCTGTGTTCTTGCCAGAGGTTTTGGCAAGGCAGGAGGATGAGGATGCTGCTTCGCACTGCTGGTGCGGTCACTGTTATTTAAGGTGCCTTGCAATTTGGTCACAGGGCTCAGCAAAATAAGCGTTATAACGTAAAAGTACATTTCCCAACCCATCCAAAAACTCCTTTCCCAGCATTTCTGTTTTATAGGTACTGGTTTATAGGGCTACATTTTAACTTAACTTTTCTTCTTCTTTTATTTGTCCAGCTATTGTGTTGTTTTATTTTGGGATTATTCTCGAAGTGAATTGAATTCTAGCTGGCTGCCCAGGGACTGGCTTATGCAGGTATTTCTGTTGCCTACCGTGGCTCTGCCCTGATGAAAGCTTTCCTGTATAAACAAGGATTTACAGGATCTCAGATGGGTGAACACACTTGAATCTGGCATCTCCTGGTATTTAGGTTCATGCAGCCCTTGCTTTGGGTTTCAAGTCATTCATGGAGCAGCCATTCCCAGCGTTAGATGCTCAGGCAGCCTCAGTCCAGCTTAAGCCCTTAATCAGGTCTTTATTCGGCAGCACTGATTTTATCAGTATTTACCAGATTTATTGCACTGCAAATGTGTGGTTTAAAGATGCTGGAGCCGCCCAACTCTCCCAAAGGAGGCAAAGCCTGGCATCCGCTGCGCAGGATCCACACCATGCCGGGAACTGGATTCTTAAATATGTGCATTTCGTGATATTAGAAGTATGCCAACCTTCCTTTCCTTACTGGGAATGAAGACCCCAAAAGTAGGTCCCAATAGCAGTGATGGTAGGAGAAGACGGGTCATGATGTCCTGTGATCCCGGGTCTGTGCTCATGCCGGCGCAGAGCCTTAGCAGATGCTGGGCAGCTTGAGATTCAGATGTGGCACCAAGAAACAGTTGCGGGTGAGTAAGAGAGAAGGTTATAATCATATCAGAGAGCAGATGCTGGTCATTCTGCTTGGAAAACGTCATTTAAACCTGCCCTCACCTCCATGCTAAAATCAGCATTTTGAAAACAGGGATCACGTCCCCCAAACCGTTTCTCCCGGAGACATCCTCCTCCCAGCACATCACTTCTGAGGTCAGAGCATCCCGCGGGCAAGGGGCTCCCTCTCATAACCTGCAGGACCTCGTCGCTGGTATTTGCAGTGCCTTAGAGGAGAGGAACACTTTCAGCAGGGGGCTGATTGGGCACTTCATGCTCGCAAAAAACACACTCCTACTCCAGAGCACTTCTACAAACCTGCTCAGCATCTTCCACGCTAAGCGTCACTTGGAGCCGTGTTATTACCGAGCCGCGCTTAACCCCGATCCCGGCGTAGCCGAAGACGAAATACCAACATATGCACTGTATTAATGTCAGCTGAGTCTCAGGCCACACTTAACTGGATTTTAATATGGAGATGGGTCACAAATTCTCTCTGACCTGAGGCTAAGAGAGATGAAATGAGATTTTTTTCCTTTTTTTTATCCAGTATTTGCTTAGCTGCGAAGCCAAGCTGCCAACAGCCCAGACCTGCTGGCAGGGCCGAGCGTGGATAAAACCTCAGTTATTATAGTGATTTCACTTTTATTAATGGCTAAGAAACATCTCCATGAGCCCTGTGCCTTGTATAACAAGACAGGCTATATCACAGAGGCACAAATAAGTATGAAAAGGTGAATGCGTTGCCCAGCTCCCCCAGCCTCCCTCGGCACCTGAGTACATTTCCATAGGTGGCTGCATTCGTGTGGGTATTTGTGCACATATTTTTGTAATGCATGGGTTTTTTTAGCCTTGGCTTCGCTATTGCACTTCTCTGAGGAGCAGCTCAAGCTGCTCGAATTTAATGAGATGATGCTGAGCCCCTGGAAAGCCAGCGTGGGAAGATGCCTTGGCCCCGGGGATCCTGTGCTCCCAGCTGTACCTGCCACAACTTTTTTTCTAAACATGGTTTTCTACAAGTGGCTAAACTGTTGAAAATGCAACAAATTCCAAAATCTTTCCCATATGCTCAGGGCTGGTGGTACCACGACTCTCATTTCATCTTTAGTATAACTTTATTAACTATCCTGCTTAATCACTCCTTATTTTTTTAAGAAGTATTATATTCCTTTAAATACACCTCGGGGTATTTTTCTGAGCTCTCCAGAGGAAAGCAAAGCATCAGGAATGGCCAGCAGCTCTTCCCAGCTGTGCGCTTTGCCTGGTGCCAGATGTGCAAATAAAAGAAACGCTGATGACAACATGCTGTCCTAGCGCAGGGGAAATGAAATGCACGGCTTGTTTCCGAAGCCCTGCCCCAGCCCTTCCATCATCCAGCACCAAAATCAATATTTGCATTTTAAGCCTTGCTTAGTTTTAAGGATTATGGGCTGGATAAAAGACAGAAAACTTTGTGGCATCCTTTGAAGTTGATTTATTTTAATGAGATACCTGCAAGCACTCAGTATCTCCTTGCACATCATGAAAAAAACAGCCACATGCCAGGGATAATGATGCTAAAACACTGCCATGCACGTGGAGGTAATTCCTCGTGTTTAACACACTCACGATGGTGAAATGTTCCTGCAGCAGCGTGGGCAAACCATCAGGTATTTGTAGAGCAGGTGAAATCCACGCTGCGCCAGCCAGGCTCCAGTTAGCAAATGCCACTTGTGCAGCCAGTAATAGGAAGCAGAAACATAAAAATTGGCAGGAAACTATAAAAAATCATTAGTCCTGTCCCTAAATGTCAAGAACAAAATACAGAGGAGTGTAGACAGGTAGGTTGAGGCAAGGAATGTGGCAGGCACCAGCCCCAAAGGGGAGGTCATTGTAGGGAAGGGGGACAGGGTACCTGGTACCCAGAGGCACTGGGAAGGGGGGGATGACGGAGCTGCACATCGCAGGGAAATGAGCATCTGCAACCCAGAGCACCTGCAAGCCTAAAATTAGGACCAGCACCTTCTGGTTTAGGGACTCCTCGCAAACACCTCTACATTTTCACCCTTTGCCAGGAAATTAAATCCCTTTTTGTTCCACCCCAACTGTCTGGAAATCTCAATGTTGAGTTACCCCGGACTTTTTATTGACTATCAAAATTTATACCCCACTTAAAATGCAGCCGTGAATTTGGGTAGTTCGGACTTAAACCCAGTGTTGGATTGTCCTACAAGACAAGAATAGGGATGTTGGTTAGGGCAAAATCTTGCACGTGTTTTTTTCACACTGCTTCTTGCAGCAAGGGTAAAAACCTTTGAATATGAGATGTGTTGTAAATGAAGAGGACTATTTTTTTTTTTTCAGTAGGAATGGGAGGCTGAGCAGAGTGTATAGCAATTGCAGAGCGCTGCCCTGACATATCTTTACGACTGCTCCCTGCAAATAATATCTTGCGTGGGACTTTTTCCCCCATGTCTTCTGGAAGCTCATGGTGGAGAATTCAAACTCTGGGGTTTCAAGGAGAAGTCATCCTTCTCCTGCCCGGCTTCCCTGGCCGGCTGTGGGGATGACGGTGCTCCCGAGTGCTGTGGGGAGTCCCGGTTGGAGAGATGGGAGGCAGTGGGAGGATGCTGCCTTGTAGCGGTGCTTTAAAACGAGATGCTCTTCAAGGGGAAAGGATGGGCACTGCCTGCATCCGCGGGCAGGAGGAAGCCCACTGGCTCCAGCCCCGACACACAAATGTGTGATCCCGCCGTTGCCATGGTTATCTCTCCAAAATTATTGGCAAGCTAGGCAATTAGGCTACCACAATGCATCTAATTGCTTGTGTATTTTCCAGCATGCTCTCCTCATTTTTCCAGTGGGGATTTCCCCCGGCAGTGCCGAGGCGCAGCCGTTTCCCTGCATCTTGCACCTTCCCCACCGCCAGCTTTTGACAGCCCCCTCCCCAAGAGGAGCCTCCCAGGATAAATCGCTTAACTCCAGGTGACAGATGCTGCAATAAACCTGCTCCTAATTAGCTGATATCAGAACCTGCTCATTCATAAAATGTTGATATTAGCAGCAGGACAAATGTGCTTCCTTTAATCGCAATGTATTATATTATGGGCTCTGAGCCAGCTGTTAATAGCCGCAGACTGGGACGACGCTTGATATTGCCGGTGAAATCTTTCCCGGCGCACCTGAGGATGCTCAGGGTTACGCCGGTGGCACAGCAGGGATGACGACCTGTGCTGTCTAAGTATTAGGGGCAAAACAGGACAGCACTGAAATCCTGTACCCCACCATGACCTCTGCGGACCCCAAAATCAGAGATAGAGGTAGCACTTTCCCACCCACCAAGAATTTTATCCCCAGTGCTGAAAACAGCCTTGCTGCAAAAAATCACCGTCCCCGAGCTCGACGCTGGGTACCCACAGGGTTAACGCAGCCTGAACGCCTCTTTCAAGTGCTGGCAGGAAGGGATTTGAAGTGGAGCAAGGGGAGGATGTGAAAAGAGTTGGAGTTTCCACTCCCTCACGTCGTGCTGGAGAGAAGAGAAAAGAACATCTTTTCTTAAAGCCTCATTTTATTGTGATTTTAATGAGCATTTCAGGTCAATTCTCTTTCTGCCTTTGAGCCATCTCTCTTGCTGTACAGTTGTTAGGGTACAAAATATTCAAGTCAGCTAATTTGAAATGAATTTTGGGATTTTTACATATTTCTCTAAAGGAGACTTTCATGATCAGAGTTTAGCATCCATTTCAAAAGATGGGACTTCTGTGACTTCTGGCTGTTTTCCCTGCTGGAACAATGCCTCCAGATTTCAGCCTGGTACATTAAAAAGGCTCATCACACGGTATAAAATACAAGCTATTACTAGCGAAGCACCTATTCAGGTTGTAAACTTATTAAAAATAAAATTATTCTAAAAACACTTGACACTAAAATTGCCAACCTATTCAAAAAACTCCGTGCAGCTACCTTCCCTCTCGCATCTCTCTCCCGTATAGGGTGGGGGCACCCAGAGAAGAGTTACCCCGGGAAATAATGTTCTTTTCTGAAGGGGAATTTGCTGCAGGGTATCTGTATGGTCGGGATCATTTTTGATGCCAATTTCCCCACCATGGGGTTTGGGGTGCTGGGAGCAGAGAGGGGAACCGGGGCTGCCTGCCCGGCTCCAGGTCCCTGCTTTGCCCTTGCAGCCGCAACATCCAGCTGCAAAGCTGCAGCACACGGGCAAGGAGCAGCCCAAATACATCTGCTCCAGCTGGTTCCATTCATGGTAATGGAAAAATTAAATAAAAGGTATGATCTGAGGCTTATTTATGGGCAGAAGAGGAGGTTTTGGGGTGCATTGGTTTGAAGGAAGGGTTCACCTGGTAACTCCCGTGGTAAATGGTGAGCAGGGATGCAGCTGGGTACTGGGATGCACTGGGGAGGACAAGGAAAAGCAAGGGCAGAGCCGCCCTGCTGAATAATTCATGAATTTCCAGGAGAAATGGGGCTGGTGCTCCCTCGTACAGCTGGTAAGCCCTGCTCTGCCCAACCAGGGATGCTCTGGCTGCATTTCAGGCCCAGGTTTGCCTCTCCAAAGGGTTCCCCCGCTTCGTCTGCTCCCAGCCCTGCGAATTAACACATCCCTAAGAGCGAAATCTCCGGGATGTAAATGAAAAGCTGGGCAAGAGTGACATATTTCTTCTGGTCCTTGGCTCCACAGTGCCAATCTTCTCCGTTAGCAGGCAGGATAATGAGGGTAACGGCCGCACTCCTCATCAGGGCTGGCACCAATTATCAGCTGGCTCTTTAATGTTACAACGGTTATTGTTGTTGCTCACAAACATTTGCATGCCGTCTCTGCATCCTTCACCAGCCCACGTGAAGGATAAGTAATTTGGCACATGAAAAAGGGTGCGCTTCGGATGGAGAAAAGCTCCAAATCCCTGGGGCCAATTCCCCCTGACTGCTTCATCTGGAGTCTTACAAGTCTGAATACGGATAACACCAAAATAAAAGCTATTACCATTCTATGTTGGCTTTGTGGTGTGGGGAAAAAAGAAATCACTTTCAGAGATGTCTTATCTTGAAAATTCATTAAGTATAAGCCCAAGGAAATGCAAAGGAAGCAGATTTACTGTGTGTACTGATGCTTCCAAAAGACTCGGTTCAGAGGCACAAAAAGCGGGGTGCATGCCCACTTTTTTGGCTTGTTGCACACATGCACCCCATGCACCCCAGATTCAGCAGCAGCGACACCGGACAGGATGGAAAAGATGGGGCTGGGCCAGGACACAGCGATCGATTCCTCCACATCCCCGTTTTCAGCCTTCAGGTAGTGAGAGGCGATACCCGGCAATGCAAACCCAGCATTCGCGAGGCATAGTGGGGAGAAAACCTGGGGGAGTGACGAGAAAACCAATGTATTTTCCTTCTTGGCAACCTTTACTGCACGGTAGCAGGATGAAATATGAAGGAGCTGCAGCATGGGCTCTGCTTTCTCCTTTCCTGCAGTAGGATTTTAGGATTTCTGGATATCACCTACACAAAGCACTGAAATCTCTTGTTTCCCACCCTCAGCAGGGTCACCATTAAAAATAACGACAGCCCGGTGTCTTCGTTTCAAGCCGACATTGCGCAGCTGGGTTGGCACCAAGAATTTTGCCATCCAGATGTGATGCTTCTCCCCCCCGTCGCTCAGCATCACTCCCGGAGATGTCTGTATGTGGTCCGATGTGCAGTTGGATGCTCCTGGGGATGCAGCATCCCCTGGTCACCCCCATGGTCCCAAGTTTGGGGGGAATAAAGCACCCAGTGGGTGCTCCGGGTGCTGCCGTGGCAGGCAGCGAGTGCGAAGGCACATTGCAAGGTGTTACCTGCCACCTTGGTTTGTTTGCAATTAGAAGGAATTTGAAAGCGATCTGGTTTCCCAAATGAAAACCTGTTTCTAATTAGAGGTAAATGTGTAGCCTGGTAACACTGAATTTTAAGCACCGTTTTCAAATGTTTATTGATTAATCATTATTATGGGAAAACACGAGCTCCCATATAGAAATCTTTTGACAGGAGCTGTCCGTCAAAAATAATGATCCTTTTAAAACTCATGAATAAATAATAATGCAAATCTCTTTTACACAAAATACATACTGCTTTCCATCCCAGCCACTGGAATGAAATACAGTTATTTAAAATAATGACTCTACAATGCTTCAATAATGAGCTATTATGCCTGTAATAGACGTGACATTTTTTTTTTACTGGCCTCTGGACTATTAGTTTCTCAAATTAAAACATTACATTCCTTCAGATTCTTCTATCCTAAATGCCTCGCCTACAATATTTTTTCCACTAGATTAAGGAGAAGGTGGCTTAATTTGCCGTGGAGTCATATCACGATGGGGGCAGTAATATCAAGCTTCATTAGTGTTCACCTTGTGCTTTGGGACATGTCCCCATCGGTCCGCCAAAAGCATTATGGCACATGCAAAGTCCCAAGGCAACCAGAGGACTGAGAAAAAAATTGCTGAGAAATCTTACTTTAGGGTCATTTCAAACATACGATTTGCTGGAAAGTGCTGAGTCAGCACTTTTGCTCAAGGCCAAGGTTTGCACGAGGTGGGAGTCTGGTATCCGTGGGTATCTTGGCTTGAGATGTAACTAACAGGACCCTTCCCAAAAAGTTACATTTTATGACGGTGCAAAGAAGTCATCTATGGGTTGTGGATTACCCTTGGAGGAGCAGATCTCAATGCTGGCGTTCACCGAGGAGCCATGCTAGCCGTAAATAGGTTTTAAGGATGCTCTTTCAGCTCTTACTTAATTTTACAACAAATATACCTCTGGTAGCGAGCTGTGGTAGTTCATACAGATCTTTAGATATTTTAAAAACTATATTTTGAAGATTGAATTTAATGCTTGCTGGTCTGTACCTCTGAAGCAGCAGGAGAGGATGGAGCTGGTAACACCATGGCTGGGACGTTCCTCCTGTTTCCCAAGTGCATCATCCTGGCATCCTCCAGCTGCCGGGGTCTCAGGACCATTTGCCACACTCCTGCCCAGGGGAAACAATATGAAGTATTTTTTGTTTGAAATCACAGTCCTTGAGAGGATAACACAGGGGAGGCAGCAAAGGATGGATGTGAACAGCGGTGGTTGGCCCTTGGTTATTGACACAAAAAAAAAGCCATCAAGCCACAATCAGAATAAAAATTGAGACACAAATAAAAAAAAAAAAGGGATTTGATAGATGCGTATCAGATGTCATGAGCCGAACGCGGTATTATCCTCAGTCGAGGATTCAAAAGTGGTGCAGCAGATGACCCAGCCCTGCTTGGCAACCAGGAGAAGGGCTGCAGGGAACCGCTGATGAGAAAGGAGAGATGTGGAGGGGAGGGCAGGTCTGCCCGGGGTAAGAACAGCCTCTGCCCCCCCAGGCTCAGCCCTCCACCATCCCAGCGGCTGGGGGCTCTCGCCCGGCTCTGCCATGCCCTCGAGGATGCAGATGATGCTCTTGCACGGTGAGGTGCCTGCCTCTCATCATCGGTGGTGTCCGTCTCAGCCCAGCCCTCAAACTGGACGTGAACTGGGAGCAGGTTCTCAGTTTGGGAGGTAAATTTTCCCAGCAGCAAGTCCCCATGAGCTAATAAATATGAGATATACACTTATGGGTGGGAGATGTGCACGTGGCGATGGGAAATGATTTTGAGAAAGGTGAGTTCAATATATTTTTTTCTCATATTTTCAGTTGGGGGTAGAAAATGGAAATGGACCTCTTTACTGTTCCTGTCACTCTAATATTAAAGGTAATGTCCTCAGATTTCTCTTCCATCAGAGTAATTTGGAATAATCTGAAATATATTTTCGGAGATGACTATTAACATCTGCAATTCTTCTCCTGGCTTTCAAGTGAGCAGTAAGTGTACCTAACGTCAGGCAAAGAAATCACATCTGAAACAGCAGCAGTAAGGCCATTTGGAAAATAGCTCAGGAGAACAATTTGTGTAGACGATTTCTTTCTATTTTTCTCCCCCAATTTTTCAATAGGAGCCTATCCTAAAATGTTATTACATGGAATTCAAACACAGGCTTCAACGGAAAGAAACTCTCCCAGAGGAAATGTAGAAAGGCTGTAATCAAGAAATTCACTGCAGATTGGGAAGAGGGCTGCTGGTAGAGTTATAACCTTTTTTTTTTTCTCCTTTTTTTCTTTTTGCTGTTTGATATTTGCCAAAATGTTCATGGCTGGGTGGTAGCGGGGCAGCCGCTCTCCTCCCACCCTGCCTGTGCCCATCGTTCCCAGCAGCACAGGACAACGCGATGCTGAAGCCCCGGGTGCACATTTCCACCTCCAAATACCCGTAAGAGCGACTCAGTTTAAATATGGAAGAAGGTGGAAGAAGACATAGAATTATTTGAAGGTTCAGCCATGGAGAGATTTGCAATTAAAAAAGGGGAAAAAAAGAGAAAAAGCCAACAGAGACGTTCTGTGACCAGACTGCGGCTCATTTTTCAGATCTCTGCTCATTAAGGAGTGACTCTGTATGTAAGTAGGTGTTTAAGCTTCGCTCTTAGCTCCCGCTTTACAAAATAACAACTCTTTCAAGCAGAGAGAAGGAATCCTCTGAAGAGAAAATCAAAGGCAGGTCCCAGCAAGCGCCGCGTCCGCAGGCGCCGGCTGCGGGAGCCCCTGGGACTGCCTGAACCCTCCTCGGGCCCCTGGGTGCCGTTCCCCAGGTGGGAGGGGTTGATGAGACCTCCAGAGAGGGAAGGGGCTGATGAGACCCCGCTCTCCCCGCGGACTGGAGAGGGGCTCTGGGGAGCGGGCTGGGAGTTGTGCGGGGGAGGCGGAAGGAGCCCCCCTCACTGCCCCAGCATCTCTGTGAGTCTCCTTCTCCTCCTCCTTCTTCTTCTTCTTCTCCTTCTCCTTCTCCTTCTCCTTCTTCTTCTCCTTCTCCTTCTCTTTCTCCTTCTCCTTCTCCTCGCTGTTTCTTGGTTTCTTACTATATTTTTAAGAAAGGTCTTTGGCTCTTCACATTGCTCTCCTTCTCCTGCTCCTTCTCCTCCTCCTTCTCCTTCTCCTCCTCCTCCTTCTCCTCCTTCTCTTTCTCCTTCTTCCTTCTCCTTCCTATTTCTCTTTCTTTTTATTTTTCTTGTTCTTTTCCTTTTCCTTTTTTCTTTTTTCTTTTTCTTCTTTTTC
>NW_009627319.1:41684-41942 GCF_000690535.1 Cariama cristata | reverse complement strand
CAGGTAGCGCGGCCGGCGGCTCCTCTCCGTGGGCGGTGGGGGCTTCAGCCAGCTCGCTGCACTGGGAGCAAAGGCATCGGATTGTCCCTTCTCCGGAGAAAGGGGGATGCTGGGGTAGTCCTGCACCCAGGCTGGCACCCAGCCCTGCATCCACCATGGCATCACCCCTGCACCCAGCCCTGCATCTGAGCCCTGCACCCATCCCAACACTAGCCCTGCATCCATCCCTGTATCCGAGCCCGGTCCCCATCCCAGCAC
>NW_009627319.1:41069-41603 GCF_000690535.1 Cariama cristata | reverse complement strand
ACCATCCCTGCGCCCATCCCTGCGCCCATCCCAACACCATCTATGCACCCATCCTAGCACCTATCCCTGCATCCAAGACCAGCACCCAAGCTTGGCACCATCCTAGCATCCAGTGTGGCATCATCCCTGCATCCGAGCCCTGCACTCAGTGTGGCACCATCCCCGCACCTCTCCCAGCACCATCCCTGCGCCCATCCCAACACCATCTATGCACCCATCCTAGCACCTATCCCTGCATCCAAGACCAGCACCCAAGCTTGGCACCATCCCTGCACTCATCCCTGCCTCCGAGCCCTGCACCATAAGGCACTTGAGTTGCTCCCAGTGCTGGTCTGGGCACCCCACGAGAGCCTTAATGAGAACACAAATCCCATGCTGCTTCCTCCACGCAGGTGGAAAAAGGTGCTGGGAAGGGAACCCGCAGCCCCACCGACGCAGCTACCTGATGGTCAGGTTCTCCCTGACCTCCGGGAAACCCTCCAGCTCCTCCCGGAGCTCCTCAAAAGTGATGGAGCCGCTGTGGTCCTTGTCGGC
>NW_009627319.1:40614-40927 GCF_000690535.1 Cariama cristata | reverse complement strand
GGGTCAGAGCAGCCGCCCCGGTACACCCTAGTGCCCTGCCAGCCCCGTGGGTTTATACTTCATCTTGCACCTTGAATGCAGAAATTGCCTCCCTTTAATCCAGATATTGCCTCCTTTTAATGCAGAAATTGCCTCCCTTCCTTGCAGGCAGGCTCTTCGGGAGGAAACCGTGCCCGGCCGAAGCAGGACCGTACCGTCGCTCATAAATCAGCTCATAAATCAAATCAGATTTGAAATACAGGTGACCTCACCGGCAGTTTCCCTGCGGCAGCCGCGCTGTGTTTGGCTGGCAGAGCTCGGGGGTGGCAAAGCG
>NW_009627319.1:39502-40574 GCF_000690535.1 Cariama cristata | reverse complement strand
CAAGAGGCTCGGCTCTCGGTTCTTCGGCCAGCCTTTTGTGCCCAGGCAGGTCAGAGCAGGAAAAGCAGCTGGAGAAGAGCTTTGCTTTTGTTGCTTCCAGCTTTCCCAGCTGGAGGAGGAAGAAGAGGTCGTGCTGGGATTCACAAATATCAACGGGACTGAGAGTTGGTGTTTGAGTGGAGCGGAGACTGCTCCTCTCCGCAGCCGAGGCTGAAAGGACTTTGTGGGAAATCCCGATGTGTGGCCGGTTTAATTGTTGGCTTTCAGGTGGACTTTTGATGCCTTCAGCCCGGGACGAAGGCAGCGGCGTTATCCTGGACAGACACTTACCTTTAACGAAGGGCCAGCAGTGAAGACCCACCTCCCCCGGTACCCACCTGGGCTTAACCAAAGAGGGGACGGGATGCCAGCACCGAGGCTGGGTGGTGACACCTGCACTTGGATGCTCAGAGGAGAGCCGTGCTGCATTGCAAATCACAAATTTATTTTAAAAAAAAAAAAGAAATGAATCTATTTTTCATCATCTTACCATCCACATCGTAAACCTGGAAGAGGAATCGCAGCTTGTCCATCTCATCCCCGTGTACGAGCAGGCTGAGGGCTCTCAGCAGCTCCTCCAAACTGATGGTCCCGCTCCCGTCCGAGTCGAACAGCGCGAAGACCCTCTCGGCGAAGAAGGACTGGGGGGGGGAGGACAACCGCTCGCTCTCCTTCTCTCACACAACATCACGCAGTTCTCTTTTTAAGCTTAATTTTCTCTAAGTACAATCAGAGAGCACAGCTCGGTGTGGGGCTGCTGGTGCTGCCCGGAGGAAGGGACCCGGCGCCTGTGCCCGTGCCGCAGCACTCACCTCCTTCACTTGCAGAGCGGTTTTGAACTCTTCCAAGTTGATTTCTTTGTCCTCCCCCGCGATGCTCCCGAACTGCTTCGTCACCCACCGCAGCCACTCAGCATCCTCAGCCGCGCTCATGGTGCAGGAACCTGCGCGAGGGCGCAGAGCGGGACAGGCAGTAGCCCCAACTAACCCCCTCGTAGCCTTCAAAATCTGCTTTTTTACTGTTTCTCCCATCC
>NW_009627319.1:39084-39427 GCF_000690535.1 Cariama cristata | reverse complement strand
CATCCCCCGCCGCTGGCCCCGAGCTGGGTCCCGCAGCTGAGGAGCGTGCGGGTGCTGCATCACACACAACCCCAAATTTCCATGTACCCAAGAAGCGAGGTGCTGAGCCCTATTGGTCCCTGCCACGCTACAGAACCCCACCGCGAAGGTGCTGGAGGTGGCATTAGTACCAAGGAGGGGTAGCTCCTTCCTCCTCGACCTTTCCTCCCAAGGCAAGTCCAAAGACGCGGCCGTCGGAGCCGCTCCGTGCCCGCACGCCCCGTGTGAGCCTCTCGGTTGCTTTTGTGGACCCGAATTAGCAAGCACCAGCACACAAGACGAAAAGAGCTGTTTGCAGGGAAAG
>NW_009627319.1:38152-38925 GCF_000690535.1 Cariama cristata | reverse complement strand
CCCCCCAAAAAAGCTCTGCAGCTGCACGAGGAGCATGGGGCTCGCAGGGCCACCACGACCCGCCAGCCACCGCGGGAGCGGAGCATCCCTGGGGGGGTCAAGCCCACGGCCCGGCTTCGGGCTCCCGCTCCCCTCCTGGAGCCAGAGCTCTGGGCTCGGCCCCAAAGGGGCTGCGGAGGAAGGGACCTTTCCTGCTGTGCTCCTTGGCAGCCCTGCGCCGTCTCCTTCTCTTTCCCCTCCTGCTCTCGAGCCTCTGCAGCGCATCCGTGGGGTTAACCCGGTACCCGGGGCGCAGTCCCCGTGCTGCCCCGGTCCCTTTCACCCCCCGAGCCTCAGCAGCCCGACGTGTTTCACAGCCTCTGCTCAGCGAGGCTGAGCCTCTTGTTACACCCGCACCTGAAGCCTGGGATTTCCCTGACTTTGGAGCACTGTTTTACAGACTGAGCCGCTCCCAGACCCCTTTGGCTCCCGGTGATGGGGAGATGCCGGTCCTCTGTCGAGCTGGGATGAAAGGAGAGTGGCAGCAGCAAGATGCCCTTGGTGAACAAAACCGGAGCAAGGAGATGGGGAATGTTGCTCCTCGCAGGCACTCGGCCCTCTCTCCCCTCCTGGATGGTCCTCGCCTCCGTCCTCCTGCTCCATCCCCATCGGTCCCTGCCTCCTCGTCCCCCCCTCCATCTCTCCTTCTCCAGACCTCTGCGCTTCTTCGAATCCCCCGTGCTCCTGCCAGATCTGTCAGCGGGGTCAAAATTACCGCAGCCGCTCGTTATCTT
>NW_009627319.1:19496-38056 GCF_000690535.1 Cariama cristata | reverse complement strand
TGAAGTGGGGGGACACGGTGTTCCTGGGGAGAACAGGCCGGGATAGAGCAAGTTAAACGAGGCCCAAACTTCTGCCCATGTACAGGGAGGTCACTCCCGAGCCCTCTCCTGCTTTTCATTTATCGTCTCTCCTATCTTACAATCACACCCAGTTTTCTCATCAGGTTCGTAGCTGCAGCCCGGTTCTTCTGTTGCCGCATAATATTTAAAACATAGCCGACGACAGCTGTTGCACGTTATTCTTTTAATTTCCTTTATTTTATATTTCTTGCGCCATCAAGCAGTCTAACCGCGGGAAGCGCGCGCCCCGCCAAACCCGATAAAGAGCTCGTACTCACCCCGGCCATCAGGAACACATGGGGAAGCGTCTTTGTCATACGGCAACCTTTATTCCCTTTTGCACAAATCCTACTTGTACGGCACTAAACTGTGACTAAACTGGGAGGAGGTTGCCATGGGAATGTCAGAACCAGAAACCAGGCAGTAAACCATTCCTGCGTTACTTCCCGGGCTGATGTCGGGGTGATCCCGGCAGTAAACAAGCAGGGAAAGTAGCAGGGAGATGGTTTGGGTTGGTTTTTTTTTTTTTTTCCCTTAGTGGCTTTGCTTCATCGCCGGAGCCGAGGCAGCCGATGCCAGCTGGAAAACTCCCTTGTTTTACCTACTTACTTGTTCATTGGAAACTTTGCTGACTTTTGTACAAAAATTCCCCCTCTGGCTCCGCGGGAATTGAGGATGGGGCTCAGGTGGGCTGGGGCTGCACACAGACCTGATGGCAGGGGCACCCCCAGCCTCCCCCCTCTCCTCCCTCACCCGTATCGGACCGCAAAGAGCGGGGAGAAACGCGGGGACGACACCAGGGTCCAGCGAAACGTATCGGAAAGCCCGACGGGCTGCCCTGCCGTCAGCACCTTTTCCCTCCAGACTCCGTATCAGGATGGAAAGTATCGGGAAAGGCAACATCCATCACACAAGAAGCATCTCCTTGGGTCACGACCCAGCCATTCCTCACATAAGGGCTTTTTTTTCCCTAACCACGATAAGGCTTTAATTCGCAATGATGCTGAAACAGTATCACAGCGAGCAGCTTTAAGAAAGTACACAGAAATAGAGAGAACTATTTTAACCCAACTGAGCGCTCAGAAATAGGTGCTGTAGGCACGGCGTGCTGCTGAGCTTCACCGCAGAAAAATACCGTTCCAAGGGGGTTATTCTCCCTGTTTCCCAGGGCAGCGGTATTTCTTCTCAACTGTGTGTATTTTACGTGAAGTTGCAGTTGTCCCTACTGGGATCCAGCAGAAACCAAGCACAAATTCTGAACTGAGCTAAAACTGCCAATTCACAATCCAGAGAAATTAATTTTAAAACCATGGCAATCCGAGGTCATGGAATCATTTACTAGGGAAAGGGGAGAATAAAATATAAATCGTCTCCAAGTATGCGCTGGATCTTACAGACACAAGCCTCCCTTTATACTCAGAGTATTTCCACTGTACCAACATACTGTAGGTATCGAAAATAAAAGAAAAAATAAAAAAAAAAGAGGAGACCTTAAATTTGCTAATATGACTTAATAAATTGTGGTCAGGCTGCTATAAAAAGAACATAATGTATTCTATTCAGACATCGGACATTGCACGGAGTGGGATACTGGATTCTGTACTCCCCTCGGAGCTGGCGCAGGTACCAGCACAAGTCTTATTTCAGTTCTTGTCTTAAATTCCTCCTGTAAGTTTATGAAAATCAGCCTGAGGAGTCGATCTCTCAAGAAAAGCACTTCTGTTTTCTCTGCCTGCAGAGATTCCCCTCGCAGGCTTTCCAAGATGACCGCAAACCCAGAATTTTTGCGCCGCGCTGGCGTGTGTGAAGGTAACCCCAGCCATGCCGGCCAGCCTGAAGACAAGGACCCGGTTCTACACAAAAAGCCTAGAGCAGGCTTAGGGAAAACTTAAGAGCCTGATGCAGGCTGTTTCCATTTAAATCACTAAGTAAAACTACTTTCAAGAGTCAAATGAGACATCTGTAAAACTTTACGGGATGGCACCTCGACTGCCTGGCGCTCCGAGACCAAACCCAAGTGTACAAACACGTTCAGCATCCTTGGAATCGGCAAAACAGCCGAGGAGGAGGAGAGGCAGGCGATACCCCAGCAGCAAAGCGCGAGGCTCACGCCTGCTTCAACGAAGAGGCTGTAATTAATACAGAAGAGGTACGTCCCCGTAATAGTGCTGAGCAGTCATTTAGGCAAGAAGCAACTTTGAAATGTGCCCCTGCCTTCCCGAGTCACCTCTTCAGAGGCAACGTCCCTCCTAATGGAGCTTGAAAGTGGAGACGTCGGTAGATGCGGGACGATAAACCTGGTGTTTGGGGGGAGGTGGTAAAGACGGCATCCCACGGCGCGGGGAGGGAAGGGAAAGTCACCCCTGCCCTGGGAAGTCAGTCACCCTGCCTGGGTCTTGGTGCAGCCTGAAGAGGGTCAAGCCATGAGCCATCATTTCAAGTTATTTTTCACTGCTGCTTGCATTTATTAGCAACTGAAGTTTTGATACGTTTTGATTTGTATAGCTCTCTAACTCCAAAGCCCGTGAAGTTTCCGCCAGCCCGTGGGCTACGCTCAGTAGCCTGCGGCAAGAGCAGGGCTGGCATTTTCTTGCAGCCTCATCCTGACGCCCACGATATTTGCGATTTTTCTGAAAGCTTCAACACCTGCAGTCACGTCATGATGCCCAAACCTCATGACTCTCCAACTCTTTCGATCGAGAGCATGATGAATTTTTAAGACCCCAAAACCACAGCTAGCTAAAAAGGGGCCGACTTGTATTATTTATCGGGAATCTCAATTTCTGAGCTAGCCTGGTTTTCACAGGATCTGGGTTGTGATTTTGGAGCGTTTGATGTCGGCAATTGTGAGGTAATCCCCCTGTTCCCTTTTGACGGCATCTTGCCGTCCACGTTCCCGAGCAGGCGGAGAGGGCAGGAGCCCAGGCGGAGGAGCTGCACTGCCAAGATCATCTGAAAATACCCTGAAGCACCTCAAGCTTAACCCAACGGAGGAACCAAACCTCGGTTTGGAGATACGGAGAATGGAGATAATATCGTGTATCTGGGGATTCGCGCAGTGCCGAGTCTCAGGTAAACACAAATTTCAAAATACGTTTCAAAAAATACGTACGGACGCAGGAGAAAGAAAATGTTTACAAATTTAAGAATTAGATTTGAGAAATTAATATCCTTAAATGGAGAGCAATTTTTAAATTTTTTTAAAAAAATACTATAAAAAAATTTCTGAGGAAATAAAATCTAAATAATTGTTCTCCAGGACAATTCAGTGTTTCTCTCATGTTAAAAATATGCACAAAAGCACCATGATTTAAATGCCGTGCTCCATTTCTTTTCTTAGAACGAAGTTAAATACACTTTATCACTTTATAATTCCACAAACTGTAATCTACAATACTTTGAATTCTCAAACTAAGAACAATTAATACAACTGGCCAATATGTATCAATCTAAAGAATCATCCTCAAAAATATCTTATTTCCTTTTTTTAAAAAAAAAAAAAATCAAGTTCATTTTGTATTTACCAACTATCAGAATATTTGCATTAATACATATTGTCATTTCTTGCCTTAAGAAATTATGCAACTTATCTACAAATACTTAAGCCTGCTCAGCTTTTACACAACTGTTTCTACAAAGCAGAAAATTGAACGATGTTTAAATTATATTAAAAGCGGCAAAGAAATCTTTCTTTGCAGAACAGTCTGCTGTAACATCCTTAATACTTAGACTCACCTTAAATCAGACATTTGATCTGGCTTGCTTTCTTGTTCCTTCAAAGATCCAGTGCTCTTCAGTTCGCCGTGGATTCCAATCGACGTGATTTTACCTTAAATGACCGTACCACAGAGACACGTACCCTTTTAAAGGTTTCAGCTAAGTCAGCCCCGGTAGAGCTTTTCATTTCAAACAAAAAAACCCAGATTTCAACCGAACCATTAAGGAGCATCTGGTTGTGACGTTTCCGTAATTACCTAGTTATTTTAGGTCTGCTTTGAAAGTGGCTTACGGGTCCCTGCCTAAATACTCCGACAGAAGAGAAGAGAGCACGTGGCTCCTCACATGTACCTCATCGAGTTATCGACAGAAACCATCACAGCAGAAACCATCGGCCGAGCACGGGCGAACTGTTTGGCCGAGCCACCAGCTCTGGGTTCCAGCGGCGATGGAGAAACCTCTACACGCTCCTACGAGACGCTCTGAACGCAGCCGGGCGCACAGCAGACCGCAGTTCATTCATGTTCATACCAGTGCTCTGTTTTATAAGGAAGAAGGAGGTGTAAGTGCATTTCTATCTCCTAATTTTTAACGCCCCATTCAGACACGCTTTGAGGGGCTCTGGCTAAGAGCACCCCCCAGGGACCACCCCAGCGCAAGCGATCCGTGGGGCTGAGGGACGGACCACGGGAGGCACCGAGCTCCCAAACCTCCGCCGAAAGCACTGAGAGGTTTTGGTGAATCAGGGTGTTTTGAAGCATCAAGCTACTGAAAAGCAGACAAACTGTTTTGAAACCAGTAAAACTGATCTCAGCCGTCTTCAGGCTGGGGTGGAAGGGCACTCAGCACCCACAGGTCGCATCCGGATGCAGTTCCATTAGGATTCTGCTGCAGCCACAGGGTCACGCATTTGATGCGACACCACTATCCACCAATTTGGCAAACCAGACACCAACCTCATGTTTTGTACAAATTTCAGACTCCCCTAGAGAAGACCACACACCACGCGCCCATCTCATCCATATGTCAGTGACGTTTGCGAATCTCATGGAGGTTGATTCCGTTTTGCATCCGAACCGTGCAAACCCAGAAGCAAATCTTTCCTCAGGTCTTGCAGAAAGTCTTACAAACAATTTATTACTGTTAACAGGCACGACCCCAAGTGTGTTACGTCCACAAACTTGTGCCCTAAGAAAATTGTACTCCAACATACTCAGGGTAGTGTGGGTTTTTTTAAATACCTCTCTTTACCAAAACACACGTCTATTGGCCTGTATTGATACAAGCATGTGAAAATAAGGCATCTGTTCTGAAAACATTCGACTCTCCAAAATCCTGCTCTTAAAATTGTCTAAAGACTCTTAACCTTTCTCAATACTGCCTGCTTACCCTTGACAAGTAAAAAACTCATTAATTGACGTGAAGCAGAAAGATCCACTTACTGTGCCTTACTGTTACAGTGATACCTATTGAGACAGCGACCTACGGTTGGTGACAATATCTGCAAAGCCAGAGAATTTTAAAGACTTAGCCAGAACTGATTACTTGCACAAAAGCCCGTGGTGCAGAGTACTGTATTCACTATTCATTATTTGTCTGCCTCCAAGTCCCAGTGACCTACTGAAGGAACATGAATTATTAACTTCAAACAAGCAACATCAATAATAATAATAAATGAAAAATCAAAGCTGTCAACAATTTATAAATAAACTGCAGACTGAAGATTCACTTGTTTCTAAGTAAAAACTGAAGCAACTACTCCACACAATCAAAAAGTCCATTTGCTTATCTATAGTCCTAAGTGGAAAAGCGGAGAAATTCATTGCAATTGCTCCTACAAGAGAAGACAAATGAGATTTCTGATTATCCAGCCTGTTCCAAAACTTCCCCAGGACAGTTCAGTTCTGACCCCACTGACTTTAGTTTTCATCTTTGTTACCAAGATTGTCTGTATTTATGAAACCCTGCCATGCAGTAGTCAGGATCTAAACTCCGTTGCTTGCTGCGATGCTTTCTGCTATCTCAATGTCACATTTTTTATTTCTTTGTACCACCTGCCTTTGCATACATATAATTTTTGCATACCTAAAAGTCAATGGTTTAAAGCGAAGAGCCTATTGCTTTTAATTTTCCTGAGGCAGAAGAAAAAAAGTTTTATTTATGAAATAATGACTATACTAGAAAGTTAAAAATGTATTTTAAAATTATTTATTTTCTTTACTTGGTATTAAAATACCAAGAATGTGCATGCTGTACTTCTCTGAATATAAGCATTGTATGTATCATCATGGTATAAACTCATTTTTAACGGAAAAAGCCATAAAGAAATATGTCACAGATACTGAACTAAAAGACATACAAGTGAATATATTTAGTTTAAAAACATCTTTATGTCAAAAAACCAAAACCTCTCATTTTCAGCTTTCAACCCCTGCAGAAGACTACGTTTCAAAAAAGAACAATATTTCACAGAAGCCTTCTAAGAATGTAACTAAAACCAAAAGAAAATCCAAATAAACAGTAGAAAAATAGAAATAATACAGAGCTCCAGAAATCTAGCAACTAGCAGCAGAAAATGTAAATAGTGCATGGTATTATTTTTAAGAAAGAATATATTTTCCAATGCTGAAATTTAAATTGGAATATGTCCACCGAAGAAAAAATTGGAGAAATCATTAGAGCCAATTTATTATTGTGCCATTAAGTGTAGAACATCAAATGTATTCTAAAAATATGAGTGAGTAGAGTTGTCATCTCCTATATGCATGTACGAAACACAGTAAAATCTGGAAAAGCCCACTGACCATTACTCTTTATTTCACTATGGTCCAGTTTACCATTGTCACATAAGCCGAAGAAAAAATTGGAGAAATCATTAGAGCCAATTTATTATTGTGCCATTAAGTGTAGAACATCAAATGTATTCTAAAAATATGAGTGAGTAGAGTTGTCATCTCCTATATGCATGTACGAAACACAGTAAAATCTGGAAAAGCCCACTGACCATTACTCTTTATTTCACTATGGTCCAGTTTACCATTGTCACATAAGAGACGTGAGGAGTAGAGTTGTCATCTCTTATATGCATGTACGAAACACAGTAAAATTTGGAAAAGCCCACTGAGCATTACTCTTTATTTCACTACGGTCCAGTTTATCATTGTCACATAACAGACGTGAGTAAAAACACTTCAGAATGATAACTTTTAATTACTGGGATAAATACAGTTATATGACTGACAAAACTGAAAATCGGTCTTTTAAACCTCAAGGAAAGACAATGACGATACTCCAGATATTAGATTTAACTATTTAACTATTTTTTAGAGGGTTTTCACCGTTCTTAAAAGCTGGAATATTTTTCTCAACGTAACTATCAATATATATATTTAATCGATGACTAAAATCATAAAGCAGCTTAGTCAAAGATCTTATTTTCCTGGTTCCAGTTGAGCTCTCTCCTAGACCTAGTAGACAGCGATGGAGACAGAGAGGAGCAGAGAAGCGTTAGAAAAATGATACGGTTGTTCTTACAAATTCTCTACTTTTTTTCCTAGTGCTTGAGTTCTCGCTGTCTAGATTCCAGCCAACTCAACATGCCCACTGAGATGGGGTTTGTTTAATGCTCACAGGTGCACTCTCTATTGCTAGCTGTAACGCTTCCATCGTGCCCAACATGGCTTTGCCTAGAGCTTGATGTTCCACCTTCTTAGACTCACACAACGTTTTTCATCATTTTGCTGGTAGGTTTGGGGTTTTCAAACTTAATTGCGATATTTAATATTCCTTTTTGGAAAACATTCTTCAAAGATTTCACTAAACTCATGTATTAACTGGTCAAGAACCTTATTTTTCTTTTTTGTAGCAGCAGTTTGAAATACTAAGGCTAGCTCTTTCAGTGCTGTTGTCAGCTGAGTAGACTCATAAGCACATAAACCAACAGAAATATCTGGGTCAGTCTGGAGTGTCAAAACTGATGTGGTATGTTTTCTTGTCATTGTGACGTTTTCTAGGTGGCGTTGCTTTTTAGCATGTCTCCTGTATGCTTCTAACCCAAGAGCATCAATGGTGTCATTAAGGGGGGGCGTAACGGCTTAAAGCTGAGCTGGCGTGCCCTGCGTGGGCACGTTTCGCATGGCTTGCTGCAGAATGCCCACGAGGCTTCTCAGGGTTTCCTCTTCTTTAGCTGCTTCTGTCCTAGAAGGAGTTGTCTGAGATGCTGCAAAAGAGTATCAAATAGCTTTTAAGTTGTGCGTTCGTGCAAAGGTCAGATGTACATTTGCTATGCTCACCTTTCAGTCAACGTCACAAATAGCACAAACTTCAGTTCAAATGCACTTTTGCTAGAATAATTATAATCTCCATATTTACAGAAAATCCATTCGTTTTGCCACACTAGATGGTAGCCCTGCTTCCTTGAATGGATGAATAATGCAGTGAATTCTCCAGTTCACTCCGTCTCTGCAGTGAAATGGAGTTTTTTTCCATGCCTCTCTTGAAAGCCGCAGTTTTTATGCCCTAACGAGCATGGGAAATGTGCATGGGACGCTTTCCTTAAGAGCTTATCGGTTTGAAAAAAGTCCTATTGCTTACCATGCAGCTGAACTGCGGATCGTTGCGGTGCAAGGGAAAAGTTCTTACCGGGGGCTATGGCACCGACTGCGTCTACAGCTGAAATCTCAAGTCGATGAGGATGGATGATGCACCGTCATCTGTCAAACACAAAAACTAACTTTAATCACATCAGGACTTCCAGCTCATTGAAGTGATAATATTCATCGCCATATTATCACACTGAATTTTTGAGGTTCAAATTAAGACAAACTACTGTAAAAAAACTGGGGTGGAAGGAGACAACTTTAATCAAAACATTATGCCTAGAGAGGCCTGGAAACTCAAAGTTAAGGCTACTATTTTTAGTAAAGAAGCAATCAAACCAGACCAAGGAAAAAACCCCAGTATATTCGTGAATATATTCTTTATGACACTCACAACTCATAAATTTGCTTCTCCTCTATATGCACTACGTGGGGGAGAACATAGGCTTTTTCCAGTTTAAAAATGTCAAAATCCAGCTTGCAAACGAACACTTGCAAACGAACATTTTAACTTACACTTTGCTTTCCTACCTTTTTTCTTGGAAAAAAAATTACAGCAGGTAGATTCTGAATAGCTACCCAGTCTGCACGCTGAAATGCAAGAAATACATGTATGAACTTCCACACGTGCAAAACTTTGAATATGAATTAATGTACATTCAGGTCTAAAAGCCACATACAAGGCCAGTGGCCTTCCATGTATACAATATATTCTTTTATCATTAGACTTAGTATTTTTGAACAGTACAGCACAACTAAGAAAGGGCAACTTTTGAAGAGCACCGTACAACTATGAAAAAGTACCGTGTGTTCTTCAAAATTATTTGCATCTCAGAGGCAGCAAAATTTCTCCAGCCAGAGCTATTCTAAAATACTGAACCAAGTTGGTCATCAATAACAACTACAATAAAATATCATAAAATTCACAGCATATCACAAACTTTTGAAAAACAGGGAAACCAGAAATTATTACGTTTGAAAAACATGAAATCAGAAAAGAATGTTATGATCATTGTTCCTACCTCATCATTAAAATCCTAGCACTGGAACAGTGTGACGTATCAAAATTAAGTGACATATTATAAGAACTGCCACTTGGTGAAATTAATCCTCTTCACTAGAAATAATTAAGTGTTTTTATGAAAGGTTCCACCTTGCAAATTTTAAAAATGAAATTCATGCAAGTCTTTCCATACTGGGAACCTATTAGGATTCCCCTTTGTCTCCCTTGACATCGCTCCCAAAAATATCAATGGGAAAAAGCTTCCTAATAGTTTTAAGAGCAGAAGAAGTGGGTTTATCATATACACAGTAGTACCAAAACAGCGAGTAATTAATGAGAAAGAAATACATCCATGTTCTAAAGTCCCCTCATTAAAATTACCTTTACACGTTTCGCACTCCTGAAATTATGCCACAATGCTAAAAGAAAGAAAAAAATTTTAGAAACATAATCAGTCACTCAGCACAAACACAAACGACGTGATCTCAATTTGATACATAGGCTTGAATTTGCTGTTCTCTGTACTTTATAATCTTTTGCTTTGAATAGAAGTTGCCATGTCATAAGCAGTTCTGGTAAAGGAAAGCCGCACAGCTCTATTGTGAAAGAACAGAAGAGAGTAGTCTCTTTTTTTACAGCTAGGTTTCTTTTTTTGCAATGAGTCCCCTAAAACCTGTACAGATTTTTTCTGAAACACAGATTCCCTTCCATTGCTGGAATTTGCTTCAGAGGATCAGAATCTCTAAAAACAAAGAAAAAATGAATTATTTTCCCATGTAGCATCTTAAAGATATTCTGTTGAAGCATCCTATCTAGCAGCTCAATACAGTCTAACCAGCCCCAATGCAATGCTATAAACCCTTATCATCGACCTGCTAGAGAGTACGACACGTCTCCTTTCCCCGTGCCACACTACCCTCATGATCCCCCAGGTACGTATTTGAAAGCATTCAAGCACTCACAAAAGTTCAGAGATTTATTTTGGGGGGGTGGGATTGACTTCCCCCTTACATAATCAGTTCATCCTAACAATTTCAGGGCGAGTCAGAAATGAAGCTAGTCGCAATTTGCCTGTATGACACCGCATGAGTACGGAAAATCTTACTGGTCCCTCCTGAGCAATAGAAAAGAGCAGCTTTAGAAAAAATACATGAAAGGTAATATAAAAATGAGACCTGATCTTCTACTGCTAGATAAAGGAGCTATGCAAGTTTCCACCTCAGCTATTAAATAACTTGCACAGCAGAATAGGACTAGTGAAATACCAGCATGCGTTTGTATAACTGCTTCTATGATGTGATTGTTACAACGGCTAGGTTGCTATCCAGATAATTTAAAAATTGCGCTTCGGTAAGTCTCCAAAATTAAAGACACACGAAGGGGAAAATGTCAAAGGCAACACCGAACCTCGAAGCTTAATAATAAGGCTGTGTTGCAGTCACTGCTCAACCTAAAATACTTCAAATTGTTTCCTAATTCTATGTTTTTCTGATAGACAGACAACGTAAAATAGTAAGAATTTCACAGTTAAAGCCTTCGTGGTTAATCAGGAACCAAAAGCTAGGAAATGGAGCTGCAAACTAAACTAACCATTATAAAATCAAATTAAAATGTTACACAAACATTTATTGGCTAAAAAGGGGGTGTGATTTTTTGCTGAAAGAATGCAAATAAACTTCTGGGTTTCTCCTGTCTTTCGTGAGGCTTCACGATACTTCAACGTGTGCATAATAAATATGATTCTGTAACTTTTTCAGCTAAAACTTTATTTACACACAAGAAACCATGTTTGGCGCAAGGCTGAAACCATGAGAGAAAATAAATTTGACCTTTGATGAGAAAGAGCTTTCCTCACGTGATCAGATCTCTAACAAGTGAGGTTTTACAGAGATTTTCATGCAGCGAAACTTCAATAGCATGAAGTTTTCTAATTTCATAATTTAGATCAAAAACTTAATGACTAAAAATTAACCTGAGAACAGGGGGGAAAATTTACAGCTACACTCCTATTCAAGCAATGAGAGAATTTGAAAATCTAAGGGATCTCAAAGGGTTCACAATGAAGAAGGTATACCCATTAATCCATTTTGCCTGTGAAATCACCAAAAAAAATCCCCGTCCCCAAACCCACACTCTAATCCAGAAGATGGAAAGCCTCTCTGGTTCCTACACTGCGATCTGTCATCCCTGGAGGACAGATGTAAATTGGAAAGAGAGGAAGAGGACCGGGGCTGTCAAGAAAAATATTGATTTCTACTCAGCTGTCTTCTTTAAAATTTCCTCCAAAGCTCCCCAGAATAGCAATTTGGGCAGGAGCAGAAGGCCCATCAGCTGTGACTTGACATGGCATCCTCCCGCCCGCAGGCTCCCCAGCAAGGCCCCCCATCCACTGAAACGGCAGTTACGCTCCCACAAAAGATGCTAACGGATGCTGTCAGCTGGGAACTCAAAGGCAGAGCTATCATACACACTGATTTCTTAAACATGTAAAGGAAAAAAGATATTTCCCCTTCCCTACGTCAACATTTACAAATGCTACAATCAAGTAAATTGCCAACAGAATAGAACTATTAGAAACTTTGGTGGCATCTGCTGGTGGTTTCTGCTCTTTCCACATGTTCCTTATGCAACAGCCCTACAACTCCTACCACGCTAGGAACAGTATATCTAACCGAGGAAAGGTTTCAGGTAATAGATGTCCTTTTACAGGTTTATCGTGCGTTGCCTTCCGGTATGCATAGTGTTTTAACAGTTTATTCAGGTCGAATTTTGTGGAGACAATTTAAAAGTTTTATTGCTACGCAGGAGGCAAAGCCTAGTATTATTTTTATGTCTGTAAAACTTTCTATAATGGCTAAATATTTAAAATATATATTCCGTAAAAAGGTACACGGAAGACTCTGTGAAAAGGCCGTAGATTTATTCTAGTTCATCCAACCTCTGAGCAAGAACGTAAAGTTTTTTTGGTCTTCTCTACCGAGCCGTTGCTCAGCTAACAATCAAAGGGACGAAGGTGGTTTACGCAGCGTGACTAACACCAGCGACGGCATCCCGCAGGCACACGTACAGTTAGTCACCAGGCAGAGTCCTCTCCACAAACAGAAATAGCAAATCTCTTGCGTTCCTGCTCCTTTCGAAGGGTAAAGAGTGATACGCTACAGAAGAACGTGAGCTCAGACCGGAATAAATTCATGAGCTTTCCTCGGGTTGGGAATACCAGTCGTGGGCGCGTTCCTGGCTCCTCGACTGCCCTCGCTAGCCCACTCCGGGGGTCCCCGTCTGCCCGCTCACCTTCGGACGCATGCTGAACTCCAAGTAACACATCTGACATTATAATTCTCGATAAAGTCTTGATTTAAGCAATGAGAGGAGTCTCGATATAAGTTATTATTTCCATCAACAATAGACTAATGCACTATTACTAAGCAACTGCCTGTCGTTTGGGGCATAACCAAATACTTCCAGGGAAACAAACGACAAGTCCTGAAATGAGACAATAATTTCAAGAAACAGATAGAAAATGCAATGAAGAAAATGAAATTTTAAAGGAACATTAGTCACGGGAGACGACGACTGTGAGGAGAAGATGGGCCAGGCGCTCATCACTTTGTGCTCTGCCTCGCTTGGTGGCAGAAAAGCTCAAGCATTCACACCAGATTGCTACTTTAAGCGCTACGGAAGAGCTATTTCAGCTTGCCACTTCCCTAAATAGGTGAACATTATGTTCCTTTAGGCCCCTCATGATGTGATGGAGTAACAACCCTTAACCTATAACTGACAGGACATAAATATATTTTTATAATCCCACAGAAGCTATGTGGCTTCTAGACACTTGGAAACACCTTTTAAAAAGACGTATTAGGAAATACTGAACAGAATATATCTAATGCCACTAGCTTCAGTAATATAATGACAGTCTCTTTAAAATTTGTGTTGGTATTCAGCGTTTCAATTTGGTGAGGAATTGTCTATGTGGCTAAGCAGGTCAGCACCCCCTTTATGGATAATTCTAATGCTTCCGATCTGTTTTTACATGCTCGGCACCATGAATAAAGCACAGCACAAACCATGGCAGCTCCTGCGAAGTAAACAGGCACGTGAGCCCAGGACCAGCTACGCAATAAATCAGTAGCCGCCTGCGGAAGGGACCACTGCGGCCCCGGCTCCTTTGTTGGGGCCCTGCATCGCCTTCAGGAAAACCTCAGACCAGCAGGATTTTGGGTTAAAAAAGAGGGGGGGAAAAGGCAAAACCAAACCAAACCAAATGCCCCAGCTCACCTGTGCCAGGCAGGGAGCTGGGGAACAGATCACCTCTACCAGCAGCCAGGCCTGTGGAGGGCACAGCGGGTACAGCCAGCCTTGCCCATCGTGCCAGAGGATGCAGGCGTGTTAGCCATACGCTGAAAAAACAAATAACATTCGTTTAAGTGTTGGCACTCTGGGGGTGCTCTGCTATCACAAGTGAAACACTATAAAACTGAGGCGTTTTTAGGATGCAGGATCCAAATACGAAGTTACTGCAATCATAATTTGCTGCAATTAGGGCAAAAAATACGCAGCGGCAGCCAGGGTGCGTGAGCAGCAATAAATAGCTGCTTCCACCGTACCATCAGTGCCTACTGCCGTCGATGGCAGACCACTTATGGACCTTCCGAACCCCAAGGTTCATTTTACTGTCCTTTTGCAGGGACTTTGGTCAGGGGGTCCAAATAATGCTGGTACCTGCGGGTAGCCTGGCAGGGGTTGCCATGCCCCAGCAGTAGGCGCTGGGGGCGTGATGGGTGAAAAGGGGGGACCTGGCATCACCTTTATACTGCAGCCACTGCCATGGGTAAAATCATCCAGGTCCCGGCTCTCCAAAGAAAGCAGCTGAATTGTGGAGCACAGGATTGATGGGGTGGGGGCGCAGAGGCAGAGAGGTCCATGCACGCACCCACACCTGACCTCTCGTCCATGGGACTGATGGTAGCGTTCATTAGTTACTCCGTGATTGACTTCTCTCTTGATTGTAAGTATGCTAAAATAATCAAATGATATCGCCCATCATTAGCTACTGCTTTTGAAGTGATTGCTCTGGTTAACGTTTCCTTTAGGAAGTAAGAGGGTGAATTAGAGGTGGTTGCAACCTGTATCAAATTGAGAATGATTTAATGCAGTAATAATCCAGCTATTAGCCCTTAGCCACAGTGGCTTGCTAAGGAAGATCCTGAAAGAATTTTGAACTAACAAGGGGCAGTAAGAAGAGTCCGAGATTTCTTGTTCTAACTATTGCTAGCAATATTCCCCCGGTTAAGTAAGACACACATCTGAAATGGCTAAGTAAGATGACGATACTGAATAGTTACATGAGATAATGCATCTCAAACGCGAGGAATAAATTCCTTGTCATCTAAACGTGCCAGAGAAACAGCCTTCACGCAGAGTGCCCTGGAGCATTTTTCTTTACAGACCACTGACACCACGTTGTCACCTTTCAGAGAAGGACCGCATTAGTACGCTCTAGTAAAAAGGTCTCCACTCTTCCTGTGACTTTTGTAAAGAAGCCCCATCACTCTGTCCAACTTTAATGGCATTTTTCACCACCTGTGGCATGACACAATGGGTAGCAATAGGAAAGGACAGAAATACAAGAAAATTATCTTAAGGGGAAAAAACCCACGACATCAGGAAAATTAGACATTAGAATTTCACTATTGCAATGGGAGAGAAGACATCCAAAAGGTGTTAAAATTAAGCTTTCTACTTGATAGTCTCAGTCAGTTTGGTCCAGAGGGGCAAGCACATCGCAGGAATGGCTGTTCTCCGGGCAGCGATGACTGCAGTGGGGTCCTTCAGCAAAGAATGCCGGGCTTGCGTTGCCTAAGGAAAAATGGACTGCAAGCATTTATATTTAAAGAACAGTGGGAATAAAATCTGGGAGACATTAGCAGCAACTGACAGAAAAACGCAGTCTGTGGGTCCTGGGAAAGATGTCATCTGCACTGAAACCTGGCGGTGCAGGCGCAGTGAGTGAATGCTCGGCTTCTCCCACTGTGGAGCTATTTCTGGGCTTGGAAAGAAATCCTCTAGAGGGAGTCAGAAAATTGTTTAAAGGATTTTTTTTTTTTCCCCTTTCAGTCTGATAGTATCAAAAGACCAAGGGACCATGAGCCATTCCACAAAGAAAAATAGTAATTAAAGAACTTCGCTTCATTAAATGAGGAATATTTAGAGCACGGCAGAGGCAAAAAGCTCACAGAGCAAACAGAAACATTTACACGGAGAGAGGCACGGGCACTGGTGCAGCAAACTGCAGAGCTGTACCACACATCGCCTGGGAGCTGCCTGCATCAGCACTTCCAAGGTCCTGGTTCAGCCACCAGATACAGAAGTACAGTAAATATTTAATTAGACAGCAGTATGGCCAACATAGCATCACTATTCGTTCAGGGAAGTATTTGAAATAATTTTAAACTGGAAAGTTATTTTAGGCCCTTTAAAAATTACAGCTGTTGTAAATCACTGGGGGAAATGCAGTCTCATCTTTTTTTTGCCAAAAAAGTTATGAACAATTTCATTATATCTAGAATTTATTATTCACAGTTTGATGGGACACTTTTAAGCTGTTACAAAATTGATGGTTGTGATTTCAGTAACACTCTGTAGCTGTTTATGTGAGTAGTCCCACAAAAATCAATGGAAATGCACACGTGAAAATGGGATTTCTGTTCCGGGAAATGTTAGATTTTGGGTTGTTTTTGAAAAAAAAAAAAAATAATCTGAATTAGGATGAAAAGTTGATATTGCAAAACTAACAAAAATGAAAAACATGTGGGAAAAGGAAAGTTTTCTTTTAGAGCTTCAAAACAAATTTACTAGAACATTTCTTTTGCTTTGATGTCCGCATTTCAAAACAGGGGAGAAAACAAGACTGGCCCAGCTCCCAGTCTGCAGCATCCAAGGCCCCACTGTTGGAAGGGTGGTGGTCCTGTGCTGGGAGCAGGGGCGAGGGGAGAGGGCTGGCGCTGGCCACGGGGAGGGGAGAGGGCTGCCGCTGCCCCCCGTCACGTCCCCCCCGCAAGCACCCGGGCAGCACCATCCTGCAAGCCAGTGCCGCACCCCCGGGGAAGGAAACACTTCAGAGCAGCCGTGACCCACCAGCAATTCCCCGTGGCCAGCAGAGCTGTTCCACATGCGGCACCTGGCTGGAACGGCAAAATAAGAACCACCTCAAAAATATCGAAAATAATAACGTCTGAAAGTCAAACAAGAACCTTTACGCTATCAAATATAAAATGAGGTGGGAAAGGCAAACTAAAACATACTGTCAATTTTTGAAGATCTGACGTTTTTTTCTCCCCCAAACATTACTGAAACTTCCAAGAGATTAACTTTCAAAACCAGGCGCTTTGATACGAAAGTCCTATCCAAACATTTCTGCCCATTCCGCTTTAGTCCCTAAACCAAATCAGTGAGAACTTGATCCTGAGAGGTTCCTCTACCGGCAAAGCTGTTGGAGTGAAGACGGTATCCACTCCAGACAAAAGACTGGACTTTTTACTGCATTCCTCTGAAAACTAATTTTATTTTTGCTGAGAGAGTTGGCAGCTCAGGCTCCAGCCTACCTTTCAGTTCAGTTAAAATACAGCCAATTTAAAGATGTAGGCTCATCCCTTTAAAACAAGCCTCACTCAGAGATGAATCAGGCTTGACACCACTGTCAGGTGGCAGCAGCAGACGGAGTACAGCAGTACTCCCAAGGGCTAGAGATGGCAGTACGTCAGCAGGGTTTATAGAATCGGAAAACAGAAGGAAAAGGCTAACTTTGGTATTTAAGGCTGGGAAGGCCACAGCATGGGCTGCAGGTTGTCACATTACTTCTGCATGCAGAGATAAGTAAGCTTAGGGACTGGACTATTGCCATGGGACTCCCATCCTCTTGTTCCTCCCTGCAGGCATCCAGAGAACCCCCGAACACCAGGCAGCTGTTTCCCCCGCACCCATCAAATCCCTCAGCTCCAGAAAGGGAGGTTTCTTGTATTGCACGGTTTGCAGGAGCAGAATCCGATTCAGAACTGACTTCCCAGGAACAATCCATTGTCTCTCTCTGTGGCTTTTCAACCTCCACCTGGTGAGGTCTCAGCTACTAGAAGTGATGAGCCCGATGAAGGAATTGCCAGGTTGTTCTCTGTGACAGCTCAGCACACACCACAGCTGCCCGCGTGGTGCAGGTCGCAGGGAGATGTCCGAGACACAGCCGTGCTCAGAGCCCATGTGCTCACCACCAGCGATGCCCTTCCCCAGTCATCACCCGTCAAGACAGCCCCGACAGTGCTCATTCTGCACGTTGCTCTGACTTTGGACTTTACTACAGTACACTTCAAGCAATCTCTGGATTGCTGTCAAGCATGCTTCTGCCTTGAAATCTACAGCCCCCCCCATTCCCTCAAACAAAAAAACCACCAAACCAAACAAACAAAAACCCAGCAAACCCCCTCCATCCCCAAAAACCAAACAAGATCTACACCCACTTTTCACTACAGTGTCCTGTTCCAACGCCTCAGTTTCCCCTCGTTGAAGGAAAAGACTACTATGATGCATCTTACAAAACATCCCACCTTTGCAATACTGTATGATTAACAAAAGTAAGGGTTTGCCTATGCACAGATTTTGTACCAATACAACTCGCTGCATTTGTTTGGAAACAAATACAGTTAATTCATACAACGTGCTAGTATCGGTATAATTATATTAGTATAAACTTATTGGTATAGTTCATGAAATCACTTAACTACTATACTTAAATGCATGCATAATTGTGCTTAAACCAGCTCTAAATTTGACAAACATATGCCTGACATTTTTAAAGCACTAGTAAAGAGTATGTTCAAATGAACCCCTTAGAGATCTCCAATCTAAATTAGGAATCTGAGATAACAGGAACACGGAGATGGTACCAAGTTCCAGAAAATATGTTCAGGCCTCAAGCCTAACAATTTTTGCCTATACTCGCAGTTTCTTGTGGCTCTGCTTGCTCTTTGGTGTTACGCAGTATTCTGTGCTGATAAACAGAAACATTTGTTAGGAAACTACTGGTATTTAGAAGCTCTTGGGAAACAGGTTTACTGGGACACGGAGGGAGTTCACAGGCAGGCAGTCACCCCCAACACCTGCTGCACCTCTGCCAGACTCTCTACTTAATC
>NW_009627319.1:14675-19483 GCF_000690535.1 Cariama cristata | reverse complement strand
GTGTTCTTTCTGCGCGCCCCCCCCCCCCCCCCCCGCTGCTTGACTTTGCTGGGGACTGCTACTAAGAAAGCCGCTAATGTCTCTGAATTCCTGGCCAATCTACACCAAAGGAACAATGGTACAAAATAACGCTCTTGGAGAGCCTGCTTTGTCCAAAACAGAGATAAAAAATGGACAAATGGCGTAAAGGTTCCATAAAGTGTGACAGAAGAGGGGATAGAGAAACGGTCAGTACCTGGCAGGGCTGACAAAGCCAAGGTTTTTCCCAATAAGATGTTGGTTCTACACTCAGCGTGTGCTGTAGCCTGCATGTATCTTGTCGCCCTTTTCTTCTCAAAAAACCTGACTGAATACGTTCCTGGAGTTACGAACCCCCCAGTCACCTCATGGTGGTCAGAGAGGCTGGGCAAAACACCAGACAAAACACCCTCTCTTGAAAGTGAGCTTTGAGATCAACTGCAGAAAGCAAAAAGCCAGTGAGGTCCTCTGCTCCTTACCAGGGTGTCCTGTTCTGGGATCCCCAGTACACAACAGACAGGGACGTGTCCTAGAGCAAGTCAAGTGCAAGGCCACAAAGATGATAAGGGTCTGGAGTATCTTTCATACAAGGAGAGGTCAAGAGAGCTGGGACTCTGAAGCCTGGAGAAGAGAAGGCTCAGGGGGGATCTTACCAGCATGTATAAATACCTGATGGGAGGGAACGAAGACAAGGGAGCCAGACTGTTCTCAGCAGTGCCCAGTGACAACAGGCTATGGGCACAAATTAAAAAAATTTGTGTGTGTGGTTTTTTTTTTTCCCTACCATGAGGGTGGTCAGACAGTGGAGCAGGTTGCTCAGAGAGGAGGCATAGTCTCTAAACCTGACTTGACGCAGTCCTGGACAAGCTGCTGTAGTTGACCCTGCTTCAGCAGGGAGGTTGGACTAGTTGATGTCTAGACATCCCTTCCAACTTAAATGATTCCATGATATGACTCCCACTGGTGAGTTTCGTGCAATTCAGAAACTCCACTGAGGGGGAAAAAAAAATAAAAAAGGAAAAAAAAAATCTCAAACCGTTATCAAGCTCCTGTGCATTACTCAGACAAAAATAACCCGGGGGTGGGGGGGCAAACACCTTCCAGTCAGCAGCGCTGGCTCCATTAGAGAAGCCCTAGCGAGTTATCTGTCAATACCAAATTGGCTAGCTATGGACGTGCAGCTGGACAGGAGGCAGTAGTGAATTCATCTAAATGTTGTGGAGCCACAAAACAAGATCTACGACAGAGAAAAGTCATTCTAGTCATCCTCAACTTCTCTTATTGCAGACCTACAGCACTTCCCAGTCAGGGTCAGCTGGCTGATCCCCAAACTAGCATTTGTTGCATGAACTTCCTCAATTTAAAAAAAAAAAAAAAAAAAAAGCAGCATGTTGTTCTACATCAGTCACACAGCTCTCTTCCTCTTTGCTAGGGCCTGTCTCTACTTTGGGGCAGCGGGGATAATATCAAGGAAACTTACGGTATCAAACAAGAAACATCACAGGGATTGCTCAGTTTGAGATGAAGTCCCAAATTCCAATCACCCCTGATACAACTCATACAACACCCTGTGTCTGATTGCCAGACACGTGGCACACCTCCACCACAGTGAGCCATGAGGTGCCTTACCAGAATGATGACTGCCTGTTTCAAAATGTCACCAGGCTGTTTGGCTATACCATTACTTCAAACAGCTTAATCATAATGTACCTATACACTACAGGCACTCTGCTGTCTCAACAGCGGCTAAAATGCAAACCACCTAATGCAAATACTGAGACCCTGAGACAGGTTTCAAAGTGGATGCACTCTAGGAACTCCTGAACAGAGTTTGGTTTTTTTTTATGGATGATACCTTCAGGAACAAGGTATCAAATACCTGGAAGTCTTTGGACAACACAAACAGCCTACAGAACAGGCATGCACAGCTAAAGGGAAAGTCAGTCTGCTCAAAGAAAATATTCCAAATTGATTCATTTGGGGGAAAGATTTAAAAATTTTGGCTTTTTTTCTTTACTTACCCTAAAAACAAAAGGTGAAGTGTAACTAGTTACATTTTGTTTAAAAGGACGGAAAAATTTTCCTGCCTGCTGAGATCTTACATTGGATGCTGAGGTTTTCTTTCCCCGTGAGGTACGCGTAGTCAGATATCTGAGAGAGATGGTAGCAAAATTTGCTTTGCAAAGGAAATTGCTTTACTACAGGTGGCTTAAAATTATCTGGTTTCTATTTATGTTCATTAACTCAAATACCTGGGGAGAAGTAATGTTGGCTGAGACTTCAAATCCTTGCCTTTTCAAGCACGGGTTTCCAAAGCTGACAGGCCTCCATCACTGGGCTATCTGCAGTCTCCCATCCCCCAGGAGGGAAAAGAAAAAAAAAAAGTACGCCATATTTCTGAAAAGATAAAGAGGATGTCTTTTCCATCCTGTTTTCTAGGCACCAAGGAAAATATTTTTTTTTTTTTAAATATTACAAACCACGTCTCCCCATTCTGCTATATGCTACAAGCAGGAACAGCAGCTTTTTGAGAAACATCCATAGAAATAACAGATCACAAAGGAATGAGTGAACTGGAAAATAACAGAAACCATGAAGAAAAAGATTTCAGAAGGAATAAAAAAAAATTCAGAAGTTTTCTGCTTACCTGATTTCCCAGCCACGAGTTGTCATCGTTCCCCAACCCCCCAAATTCTAAGGTCTGCATCTTAGCCAGCTAAAAGCTATTAAACAGTCAGCGAATTAGCTTTGGACCCATGTGTATATTAGAAGATCTGAAGGGAAATTAGGCAAATAATCACTTTTTATTCAGAAGCCTAACTCAATTTTAATATTAGAAGAGTACTACTTACTTCCAGTCCCACCAGTTTTCCCAGAATCTCCACCCCATTAAACTTGCTTGGCAAGATACTGACTGACAACACATTTTCCCAATGAAATGCAAGTTAAGAATCACTTGATCATCAGCATTCTTTGGCAGACGGTTCCCCAGAGTGTTTCACAGCCCGCTGAGGAATCTAGGAGCTGATGAATGTTTCCTTGGGTATTACATATGCCTGATCTATACCGGTAACCCCTTTGGGGGACATGAGGCTGCAAAGTCACATCTGGAGAACTCTTAATGTTCCACACAGATTGCTCAATCACTCTCTTCTTTCTTTTTGCTCCTATTTGAGTGCTATGGCTAGTCACCTCTGTCATTCTCAAATCTTTTGCATCTAGTATCTGCCAAAGATCAGTATCAGTGGAACAGTAAACTTTGTAGAAGGTGATTCTAAATATTATTACTTTGGGATTTTCTAACAGTAACATTACAAAATAGCCAAACCAGTTATTTCTGCTGAGGAACAACACGTCTGCAAATCATGGGGCACTGGTAAAAAGACATTTCAATACAAAAGCCTTAGGAACATATTTATGTAAAATAATGTTAAAGATAGCCAGAAACACCTTTCTTTTACGCAGATTTCATAGAGTATGAATCCCTCCTGGTCCAAACTCGTGTACACTAAGGATGTCACCTAATTAATTATGTCCGCTTCTTAAAATCACATATAGCTAGCAAAACTTACACTGTGCTCTATGCAAATAGCCCCTAGGCAAAAGACAAAATAAAATCTGCTTTGGGATATACGTTTACTAAATGCATGAAAGATTAAGAAACTCTGTTTCTAGAAATCCAGAGATGCAGAATTCCAGAGCCAGAAACATAAGATAAGACCCTGGAAACTGCAGTGGCCAGAAAGATATTAATGCTAACAAAGCACTGCTGTAACACATTTTTTGTTGGGCAACAAGTTAGAAGCACTTTAACACAGATGACATTCACCAGACAGTCACAGTCATCCACACACAGAGAAGACTATTTCGTTGTTGGTTTTGGAATATCTGACCATGTATATTAGGCAATGGTTTCATTTCAGTGCTAAGTTACGGCCATGCTGACAGCCAAGTCACATATACTCACCTCAAAGCAAGAATAAACGGGAAGGCTAAAAACATCGTGGTACTTAATGGCTCTTGTTTCAAAGACAGGCTGTTGTCCAGATACACTTTTAATGTTCATTCTTCTACCTTGAAAGAAAGGCTAAAATGTATTCACCGCTATTAATGAACAAACAAGCAGCAGGTATGCTCATCACATCAAAAAAAGCTTCCTAAGGCAAGGTAGTGGTAGGGTAACCCTAAACCTGTCCTTTCTGTCACCTTCGCCAGATAAGCAACTGGCTTCTACTCTGCTCCTCACTATTACAGGATATTCCCTGCAATTTCAGTTACAAGATGAAAAGACTATTGGACCTCAATAACCAGCAGGTAGCGGGATCGGCCTCCCTCACTTGAACACTTTCCCAGTGTTCACCTCACAACAGTAGCACATTTTGCTTCCCTCAAGGTTTGGTTCTTGTGAACTCCACCTTGGGGAGAGCAGGCAAGGAGAAGGGCATCGGTACAGCTGAGGTCCGCTTGCAGGCCCTTCTGAGCAGCGCAGTTCCACAGGCCTGCACAACTGCAGTTATGTCCAGGTTGTTTTACTTGCTCTGCCTCATCAGTCACCTTCTTACTGTTGTTTGAGGTTCTGAGCAGGGTGGCCTGGTTAATTCAAAGCCTGTTTCCAAAGAGTCCTCAATATATTATTGTGCTCACATGCTTATGAGCCTACTGCATCTGAAGATGACACAGTCTAGTTTTGGTCACAGTGATACCAAGGATATGGGCCCTGCTCCTTCTGCTCTGCTTTCCCTCAGCACAGTTCATTCCAGTTCTCATCTTGAAATGATCTGGAAATCCTC
>NW_009627319.1:402-14644 GCF_000690535.1 Cariama cristata | reverse complement strand
CTGCTGAAATGATGGTACCTGTCAAAATGCAAACTTGTGCTTTTCCCCATCCTGTTGTCTTCTACTCTCCACATAGGATGGAAATCCCTAAAAGGCACTGGTACAGGCTAGCAACAGGAGACTACTTGACTTCAAGATTACGCCACTGAAAGGAACTAAGCTGCACAGTAAACCACAACTCAGTGAGAACTGATTTGTCAAGAGGAGGGACTCCCTGGAAAATGATGGCATCTTTCAGGGATCCGAGACCAGAGGTGATCAAAGAATCACCAAAGAAAGAAACTGTAAAATTATAAAAGGGCAGGACAGATCCACTCCATCCCTGTGGCAAGGTGGACTTGCCTGTATCAAAGCCTCTAGACGTTAAGGATCTGACTTGCCCAAACAGAGGGATTACCAAGGAGATTAAAGAGGACAGCAACGCTAAGGATCTCAAGAGCATTTCTTCCCCAATTTCAACACTTTAACTGGCAATTAAAAACAATGGCTTTCTGTATAGGTGATCAACTGTGCAACTGAGCTGTAAATCTGAGGGTTCACACCCTCGGCCAGACCTCAAGTTGGCTGCAGGGGGATTCTGTCCAAACAGGATTAGGCCATGGGAAGAGGTGGCCAGAACTGAGCAAAGGCGGGAAGGAGCAAAGGCAGAGGGAACAATATATGTCTGCGTCTCACCAAGACTTAAGGGGAGTGCCTACACTTTTTAATTAAAACACTTAATGACCTTAAGGTACAGGATTCAGTAACAGGACTTTTTTGCAGGAATCTAAAGGATACCCCTTTTAAAAAACAAACAAACAACAAAACCAAACGAAAACACGTACTTCTACACTCCTCTCCCTCCTTTATTGTAGACTTTTTTGGGTAGAGTTTAGATACTTCTGGAGAGTACAACATTGCTCTATGATTATAAAATGAATTTGTGATAGAAGCAGCCCTTTGTAGGAAAGAAATGAAGTAGTATCTTCAAGTAGTATAACCCTTTGCTTAAATTCATTTCCTGCCTCTAAGTCCCACCTGTGTTTCCCTTGCATTCACAGATGCTGAGCCAAGACATGTTGGGATTATTTACAGAAGGAAGGTGGAAAGCTGGAACAACCTGAAGATTAAATCAAGGGGAAGATATTTTGCTGGTGTCTGTGAAAACCAGAAGTTGGTGAGCCACTGTCTTCATTTTAGAGAAACAAAAAGCCACCTTGAGTCCTCACCCCTAGCTAGTAAATAATACATCAGAATCCCTCCATTTTACCTCACAGAATAAAAAACCAAAGGTGGCTTGTTTACAACATTGTACTGTCCTTGTACTAATACTTTTCCCAGTACTAGAACTTACATTTCATAACATGTATGCAGAGATAGATCCTGAAGTATATACGACCATGTCTATCAGAGTGTTTTAAAAGTTCACAAACATACTACTTAACACGAAACATTCAAGTCATTTGACTTCTCATTTGTATAATCACTTGTCCTGACCTTGTGTGTGAAATAGGTATGTGCACAGTAAAACAAGTAGAGCTCATCTGCATCCATAAAAGCTCAATTTGCATGGATGCTCATTGCAAACGAGCAGACCCATTTGGCACGCAGCCCTACATACCTGCACATGCTCCTTCAGCCCTTCTGCGTTTTCAGAATCCGATACTGTAAGTCTACCTGTTTCCTCAGATGAACACTCCCCTTACTTTATAAGCAGACACTCTCATTCATATTCCTGTGTTTTCTAATGCCTGTAGGAAGATACAAAAAAATTTTCTTGGCACTTACAGGGTATCTGTTTTCACACAAATTAATTTGAGTTTCGAATGCATGACTGACCTGTGGAACTGCCTCAGAAAAAAACAAACAAAAAAACCCAAAAAAACCCGGGCGGCCACAGAATTTCCACATACAGAAACAAGATTTGAAAATGCAACTCTACTTATTTTGCCCACACTGCAGTCATTTCTAGAACTCTCAACTACCAGAAGAAAACTTAAAATGCTAATAAGCCGCAAACATCCATTTCCTATGGCTTTCCACTCATGAGCCTGAGATAGGAAAGCAAATATTTAAGGAACAATGACAGAAATAGTACATTTTTGAGATTACTGTAAAAACAATAGAAGTAGACATAAGAAAATAAACAAGGTTGTATCATTTTGTGTTTTCAAGAAAGAAGTTATTCATTAAGTATGGAGGAAAGAAGAAGAATGTATTTTATTCCTCCTCTCATGGGGCTTTTAAATATACACAACATATCGCACGCTCTGGGAATTTTCAAAAAGAGTAACACAGCACACAAGCAGTAATAACATCCAGAGCCTCTGAATATTTCCCCAGTTCATCTCCAAGCACACATTCCAGCGTAGAGATCCGTGCTTTGAGCTTCATTCAGAAGACACACAGAATGCTGAGGCACTTTGTATAGCTATTATCTGAAAAGTCTGACCCCGCAACAAATGACACTATAGAAGAAAGCTAAATTATCAAAACTTTACTTCAGCATTGTATGCTCAACAGGGTGTTTTGCATATCTGACTAAGCAGCCAATTTGCTGCGAGGTAAGCAAAGAATTTCTGATCCTGTTTGTACAGCACTGAACTCTAGCACACAAGAGGGTGAACTGTGAATATTCTGTGAAGCTCATTTCATTAAATCACTATTTTTGCAATAGCATTTCTGTACAGGAAAAGTACTTCCATTTACCCAAATGTAAATGTCGCTTTAACAGAAATGGGAATACTTGATCCATATTACGAAAAACAAACATATAGGGCCAAGCCAGCCTGTTTCTTTTTGAAGTCTTTTTATGCTTAGCAGATGACATACTCTTTTTAGTACATTCAGTATTTAATATCTACCACTTAAGTCTTAGGTTTTGCTTTTGTCATATTTAAAAGAAAAGAAAATAACATGTCTTTTTCCAAGGCCTAGAATAGTAGTACTGCACTCAATACGGATAGTGATTAATAACAAGAAATCCTTCCTCTATTTTTCTACCCAGATCTTTTCTGTCCTCTCCAGCATTTTTCAGTCTGAAAATCCTTGTAAGATTTTGATGGGTCCAGTATTAGCAGAGTTTGCTCCTCATCCCTTGCAGCACTCTGGTATTGTGTGGATGGGAAAGATGGATTTTAACCACTTGGCCCATGGACTCACTCTTCAAAGTACCATCTGATACAGGGACACTTCTTTCTGTTGTCTCTAAGGTTCAAGATTCAGCAATGAAACCTGGATCCCTTGCGGTGTGACACCCAGGATGAAAAAGATCAGAAGACTTAGTAAAAATACAACTGTTCCTGTTAGCAAAGAACAAGCCCAGAGAACAGCAGCTAAGACTGTCTTTGTAACAGATCTAATAAAGTATATACAGACTTCACAAAAATGGAGGCTGAAAAGGCATAAAATTCCTCTCTCTACATACCTAAGGGATAAATATCAGAGAAGCAAAGCTATTTGATCTAACAGATATTGTGACTACAAGGATACAGCCAAACCAACATGAAAAAATTAGATGGCTTATATCCACTGAGGCCTTTGAACAGTCTTGGCATCTTTTCCAGCTGTTTCCAGTTCAAGGCTATGCAACTTCCTCGTGCTGATCACACTTCCCTCTAGGAATAGTTTTTCATTGACATATTGATCATCCAGACCGAGACCCTCATTGAGGGAAAAAAACTGCAGTTACTTATTATTACTGCCACTTCAATCACATAAATACTGGACAGAAAGAATGAGCTAAGTAACTCTACAGAAAATAATCTACTGGTTGCAGAGAAATTACAAGGTAAACATGAGTCAACAGTGTTTTATTTATTTTGACAGCAGTGCTGCACTTTATGGAGATCAAAGACAAATATAACCCAGGTCTCAGCTGGAGCACAGCACCCAGCTTTGGAATGTTGTGCCTTAAGAAAGAAGTGTATCTAATACAGAAAGCCAGTAAGAACGATCAGGAGTTCAGCAAACAGCCTACAAGGAAGGACTGAAGAAACAGAGGAGGGTGGCCTGACAAAAAGACCACAAAATCTGCAAGTACTTTAAATAAAGTGTTTTAAAAAGAAGGAAATACCTTTTTTTCTGTTCACAGCCCGTACGAGAAGAAATGGGCTTACACTGCAGGAAGGAAGATTCGGGTTAGACGTTACGACTAGCAAGGATGGCAAGGTACTGGAGGAAATTACTGGGGAGCAGAATTTTCAATGTTACTTACCTCCAAGAGCAGCCCACATAAACATCTGTTAGGAAGAAATTTATGTGTAGCTGACCTTGCCCTGAAAGGAAGTATGGACTAGCTGGCCTTCCCTACTTATGAGTCAATGCTTGATTATTTCATATTCTATCTTTATTTATTTGTTTTACTGTAATGTCTATAAAGTCTAGCCACTGACTCATGCCAAGTCCTGGGACAGGATGAACAGGTGACAGAAATTCCACAATGTGCACCAAAAAAAAAAAAAAAGTAAGAGGCAACAGTAGAGCAGACAAGTAGGGAGGCCCAAAGGAATGGCAAGACAGCACCGATAGTCCCAATAGCACGTCAACAAGTAACTCTGAAGACTTTTGCAGTCATCACAGTAAAGGAAAATCAAGGCTTGTTTACAGGATACTCCTCCTTCAATGGAAACAATGGTTTTAAATGCAACAGCCTGGCACACTGTATCAAGCAAAACCGGTGGCTGACTAAGGTGAGGTGATGAGAAATCAGGCAGCGTGGGATCCGAGATAAGGAAAAATACTTCCTATTGAAAGCGAGAGCAGAGCACAAGAAAGGGATGAAATATCGAACCACTATCCTGTACAATGCCCTCCGCAGCATCGCTCTGTGTGGATGTAACACATGATGAAATTTGTCAAGTCAGACAAAACAACATTGGAAGGAGTAATTAATTAGATGGTGAGATGTTGCATAAGCTTTCCGTGTGCAGATGGTCAAGGACCTCATCATTTAAGATTTCATGTAGAAAGAATTATGGAAGTCTAGACAACCCTACTCAGAATTAGCAAACATTTTATTTCAAAGACGATGCCCAATTTGAATTTGCATGATAAGCAAATAAGGCTGTTGCATCTTCTGCGACTAAGATGGCGAAGGAAGACTGGCAGAGGAAGAGAATCTCCAGTTTAACTGTGTGATGCATAAGCTGATGCCTCATTTACACAGACACTTTCAGAAAGACAAATTGAGATTTTAAATCGTGACAGAAAACAGAACTAGGCAACACCAGAACTGCTGGTATGACCACTAGTTTCAGGCTTATGCAAAGCAGGGGACAGAGGAAGCAAGATGACGACTGCGGTCTTTGATTACATACAGAAAAACAAACATGACACAGTAAGGAAGCATCTAGGAAGGCGAGAAAAGAACTGGTGGCAACCAGCCACAGATGCCATGGGAGAACAGAAGTCCAGGAGCATGACTGCTAGCGGCAGAAGCAAGATGACGAAGGAAATTTCTGCTTCTGGCTAGTGGAGAATCTTGTTCCTCTTGTTAGGGAATAAACATGCTTACATTGGCTTTGCACGCCATCGTATGTTGTAGACTGACCAGTGTGAATAGATTTAAGAAAATCAGACATCATAACCTCTTCTGCTCTGAGATAAAGTTCAGTTTTTGACTTGAACATCATTGCAGTTGAGCCGTGAATCACAACCTCAAACGGTTTATCATCTGCGAATGGATGTTACAAGACCGTATGTCTCAAGACAGAATGGATGACGGAGCCATTTACCAAATTTAGTCGTAATGTTACGCGTTAACCCCCAACGCTCACCAGGCTTGCCCACAGAAAACACCGACACTTTTTTGTTTTCCAGGGGACTGTTTTCACCTGCAATTTTATGAAAGGCTGAAGCACCACATAAACCTCAAGTAGTAAAATGGGGAGTATACCAGTAAACTTTAAAACGCCTTCCATCTATCTGGAGGGCTGGGAACAAGACAATCACATCATCATTTATATATCCCTACACAATTAAAGCAGAATCTTTTGTTCAGATCATGGAACTCAGCTGTGTCAATTGAATTGCTCTGATTGAACTAACTGAATTTCAATTGCTCACGTCTGGTTTTGAACAGTTTTGCATGACATTCAAAAGACTGAAGACTTCCTTTATAAATGGAAGTGTGCGTGGGGAGGGCCAACAAATGATCGAGCTGTTACCTAGAGAGTAACAAATGCGTAACGTACTTCACTGGAGCAGCATACCGACGGTTACCTTCCAGCAGAGGCCTCCGTTCACTAGGGCAGTGCATGAAGCACTTCCTACGGTTTAGGGTCCTCTTTCCATCAGGGAGGGACCCTCGCTCTGCAGACTACTGAAGTAAAACAGAAAGTTTCTTACCCAAGTCCTCCCTCACCCCTGTAGCTACCGCTGCGTTCACATACATAAAACGTATTTGAACTGCAGCTTTACAAGATAGAGTGCATGGACTACTTGTAGAGTGCCTGCTTTTGCCACCCAGAAACTCCATATCCACCTAGGAGGAAAAGCAACACAACGTGGCCACAAGAGGATTAGGATTCTAAATTATTTCCAGAAAAATTTATTTAATTAAATTTTAATTAAACACCAGGTTAGACCTCATAGCTGATGTCTACCAGCAGCTTCTGTACAAACTTGCTGACTGCAGAAGTGGAACTGCAAGTGGCTTATGAGTCAAAACCGAAGCGCTCCTGAAGCCAATGGCAACAATTCCATTAACTCTACTAGCCCGGCCACCACATCCAGCATGCACTCAACCTGCTGTTCAGCACCAATTCATTGTATTTACTCTACTAGATCACCTCCACTTTAAAGGTATCAGTGGTGAAGGCATGCAAGAACCCTGCTTTCTAACTTTCTGAAAAGGCCCACCTACTTTATCTTTAAAATTAATTTGGCTTTGATAACTTCTACGCTACAAAATTTGCTTCCTTCCCCCTTCATTCTGTCTCTGAATAAAGTATCCACGTATTCTAGCACAAGTCTTTAATTTGTTACATTAACTTTTCCTTTTCTTCCTCTGTGTCTTAGAAGTAGCTGCATTTATTTTTACAGTTGGGCAGAAAAAATGGTAGAAGACACACCACACACTTGAAGACTAGCCTGCAGGTCTGAGGAGCACCAAGCCCTTTTGGGTGACCAGAAGGGGTAACTCTACTGTCAGTTAGGGTTTACAAGTTCTGATCTACCCAGGTTTCCCACACGAGGTACACGTCATTTACCTCTGCTCAATTTACCCATCCTAGTTTGTTCAAAAACTCACTGAGCCATGAGATGTACCTTTACAAGAACTGCAAAATCCTCTTTCAGAGTGCTGGCTAATATCCTATCGACACCTGTGATTGACCTCCGAGTTTAACAATGGAATTATTTATGTAATTGGGAAAAAAAAAAGTGACGGATGTACAACACTGCACCTTTACATTAAGCAGAAAAACGAACATGTCACAGAGAAAAGCACAGAAACTAAAGGCTTATTAAACTCTATTTGTCAACCTACTTTGGAGGCTGTGAAGACCTAATTGTTGAGGAAACACACCCTGGGATGAGTTGATCTCCTTTTACACCAGCTGAAACTGTAGCTTTCACTTTAGAACTAGAACTATTTTTGTTTCATTAGCTTTAAAGAAGATTAAATTTTTAAAAAATAATCAGTTTTCACCCTGCTTTCCGTATTGGAAAGCGGTTCAAAGATGGCACAGAAAAAGCATTAAACTACAGTTTTCAGGCTTGGGCGTTTCATTGTTAAAAAACCAAACCAAACAAACAAACACGACCTTCAGGCAAAAATAAATTTTGTAATTTCTAATGGCATTTTCAAAAGCACAATGTGACTCTCATTCCATAAACTGATAGCCACCTATGATGACGAAAATATGCAAGTTAACTGCCACCAAAAAGGTCCCTTTATTAGGGCTGAACCCCAACGAACACATATACACGTAAGCTACAGAACTCCACTACCTACTCTCTCTCTGTTTGCAGTCAGGAGGTGCTTGGGAGGAATACAGGGAGTCTCTTCTTGCCCTACAGCAGAGATCAGCTACACTAGCACTATTGTCAGACTCGTGTTTTGCCTGAATTTAAGTCTGTAGGAACTGTACCATAGCAGTCAACAGGAGCAACAGTCAGGGGTGCTTACAGAACATTTTCACAAAGTAACTAATGATCTTGTGAAAACTTTGTATACTGGAACTTCTGATTCCCTCTTTACCTCTTCCCTGAATCAAGCCACAGAGCCTTTGCTTAAGAATGCCAAACAAGCTGTAGGAGGCAAGTGCTGAAGAAACAGGAGGTGGAAAGGACAAAAGTGAAGCAACAGGTTGAGAAGAGCAACCCTGGCAACTCTTTGAAGGCGGCAAGACGACTGAATGAAATCAGGAAGGTTACGTGTGTGTACGTATGCATCCCTGACACACTCAGAACAGCTAGGAAAGAAGCTAAGTATTCTCTTAAATAGGACAGAATAATTATTTCTACCGCCTAGATGAAATTTTGTGATCTGCTAATGCAGATGTTGGGGTTAGGCAGTTAAACAGGCTGCTCTAACTGTAAAAATCAGAGTTCCTGAATTCCAGACCCATCTTTGACACTAGACTGATGCATGACCTTTGGCAATTCACTCTAACGATTTTAGATGGAAACTGCACTTACTGAGTGCTAGAAAAGTGAGTTTTGATGACACGTTAGCAAGAGAAAATAATGTTTTGGGGTTAGTATTTCAGAAGTCCCCAACTTCCCAGTAAAAGTTTTTTCTTATTTCAAATACAAATGTATATTAAAAAGGAAGCCTGGGTCTAGCAGAACATTCCTTATCCCTTGTCCTCCCAAGTATTTCTCCTCACTCCTAATCCCATTTTGGATCAAATCTGAAATGTTCTTTCAAGATAATTGGAAACAAATATTAGGAAACGAAAAATCCGGCGTACTGTTTAAGGAATGGCAAATAGAAAGATTCTCACAGAGAGAAGTTGAAAAGTCCTATTTATTACAATACTGAAACAAACGAATTTATTACCAAAATAAAACCCTGTGTAATGAAAGTACAAAAATAGAAGGTATTTAAGGGCTGGGTTTTTTTCTTGCCTGAATTCTCATTATCAGAGTCACTCAGTCCCTCTGAGACCCTGCCCTTTCACTATTATTTACAGAAAACACGGAACAAAATCTTACCACCTCCAATTCCAAAATTTTAGCCCAGCCTAAATACTTTAAGAAATCCTGTGAAGCTTTGGTGTCCGTTCGAAACCTAGCAGAAATAGCGCTGCCTGTGTACGCTGCTCTGAAGCTGGCAAGTGGAACAAGGTATCACACTTCTGCTGCTCCCATCTTTATCACTTACACTAGGACCAGTAGAGCATTGGACATGACAGATTTTTTTAGTACTGGCAGAAGTTACTACGGCAGCTGCACTGGTAATTACACTAGTAACTATGTCCCATGAATCACATTCCTCTTGAAGTCCCCTGCCCAAGAACTGTCCTCACTTTCATCTTCACCACTTAAACTGTCAGACTTGAAAGCTCCCACATTCGCCACAGCGAGTTTTCGTACAATACGCTCTGTCTACAGCAGGTGCTTCTTATTGTGAGTGTAAGAAAGAAATGCACTCTCTTCTTCTGAAGTACGTCTGCTAAATCAAAACCTAATCATTCTGTAAAGTATAAAAACTACAAGTACATTTTTTTTTTTCCGCCATAAAAGAGCAGAACTGGTCAAGTACTCCCAAAAGTTTTCTTAAAGTCCCAGTGGAACAGTAAGGTTGCTGCACTTTCAATACATTCACACTGCTGGTGCACAGGCCTTGTAAAGCAACGAGAACATGATGTCAAATTTTTAAGCTACTCAGACCAACTGCTATTAGAAAAAACAACAAAAAAAAAACAACCAAAAAACCAAACACCTTTCCATTTATCCCAACACACAGAGATTTGAGAAGAATCTCCAAATTTTCTATTTCAATTAGAATCCTCTAAATGTCATCTTCAGGAACAGCTAAATCAGGCCTGCAAACTCTTTTCAATAAACTTCATTGTACACAGTTTCATTTTGACATCATCATTCATTGTATTTTCCACCTTAGTTACAAAATACATTAACACACATCTTTAGCTTTGAATTTTGGTATGACACCTTCGTAAGCTTTTCGTACTAAAAATTGTCATTTTTCTTTCCTACCTCTGATTTTGTGTTTTAGTCTGCCACACCACAGCAGAGTTTATCAGCTTTCTTAAAGGAATTTTATCAGGAGTTTTGCAAGAATCTTTAAAGTTCTTTTCCTGCTTCTGTGCTGACCCACTCACACACGTTTATGACAGGCTAATTAAAAAAAAAAAAAAAAACACAACACATCACCAAAACAACATAATGCTGATTTCCCACCCTCCCTCTTGTCACATGTCTAACAAGTTACTGTATTTTGATTCTCTACAGACTACTCAGGAAAGCTGTGTGGCCTGCTCATTTGATTTCAAAGTTATGCTATTTCTTCAATTCAGCATTTTTTCACTTCCATGTTATACACACATTCTTCCCCCAAATTATCCTGAAGGTTTATCTAGCATTTAAGCTAATCTGTACCATTTTTGACTTACAATGCCTAATTCACGAGATCTTGCAAAAGTTCTGAAGCTGATCATGGACAGGACAGCTTGTAGAAGGAAGACCAACAGCAGTGAGAATGGCTGAATATTCAGTTACAAAGTAAGTAATATGTATTATAAGCCACTGGAACTTACTGAACAATTATTTTTCATTTGTTAAATCTTGTACAGTAAAATGAAATGTCAAAGCCATAAAAAAATGCACTTATTTGTAACGATGTCATCCTATCTTCATAATAAAATGATTAATGCTTCAGAAAAGAAATCTAAAGAATTTAAAAAAATAAACAAACCCAAAACCAAACAAAAAAACTCTCAAAAACTCATCTAAACCCTGTTCTAAGAGCATGCCGGCTATGACAACCAGTTTTGGTAGGAAATAAAAAAATCATATTTAACAAACTGGCAGGGGGAAATTGGCATACTGCAAAAGACTTGCAGAAAACTGTATTTTAAAAACTGGTGTACAAGTTCTGGAAGGTTTGTGGGTGTATATATTGATCAGTCTATTCCCATAGACCAGCAAAAATGTGTGAAACAATTTCTTCCCTGGTTTTGTTAATTATGAATTTCTAGGCTCCACTGGTATGCCTGATACTGCGCAAATAAAAAGGCAAATAACATCCTACACTCAACTCTGGAAAAAAAGAAAAGTACCAGCTTTGAGACATAAGTAGTATTCACCTCTTTGTCTCTTAATTTGCTAACTTAAAACAGCTGCTTCCCATTCTGTATGTTGCTTTAAATGACCTTTCTCCATTTCTTGTCTGAGCTTCCCAGTTGAGTATCACTCTCTCACTTGAAACACTGCTAGAAACAGAATATTGTGACAGAAATGTGGGGTATTTGCAAGCAATTAACACAGAAACCAATGGGAATCGCTCATGTGCCACAGCAATTATACACCGGTCCCAGAAGCAAGCACTGAAAAACACATTGTTTTGAACTTGCCCAACTCCCTCAAAGGGCTGATTACATTTTAAAAAAATGAGCAAGTAACAGCAGACAAGAACCCTTCTGGGTTTAGACTTGACCACTCAGTTTACACCTTGCTAACCGCGACTGGGAGAGATTTAAACAAATGAACAACAGACAAAAGGCACAGCACCAACATCCAAGCCTCTTAAAATGGGAGTAAGCTCCAGAGCTTACTCATCCAATGTCCTGAGCTCTTTTTTTTTTTTGTTCTGCCTATAGCACTCCCCTATTGATTTTAAGGGTCTCAAAGCATAAATCTGTGCTGTCAGAAAATTTGTTTCATTTCCCAGTGCTCATTTTTGTCCCTTTTCCCCAGAATTCCTGGATACCAGCAATCAATACTGTTCTAAATTCCCCTTAATGACCATCTTCCAGCTATACTGGGGGGTGGGAAAGTTAAGGGTGGGAAGAGGGACAATTTAAGAACAGAATTTTCTCTTTCCAGTTACTGTATCTACATACACAGAAGTGACCAAAGATGTTACACAAAACATGAAGGAATGCATTGTCTAGATGCAGCAGGGACAAACAAGATACCAGCAGATCTACAAAGGAGTATTGTAAGCCACAAAAAAACAATCAGCAGCTCATTTCAGGAAATGCTCAGCTACCCAGCAATTTTACAGACATAGAACACAGCAGGATTTCACGTACGATGCATATGCTTAATGTATAGCAGCCCTTCATATAAAACTTGTGTTAACATAAGGCTGCAGTATTCATGTTAAAAAAAAAAAGTAAAGAAACAAAATATAAACTGTGGATGAAATCACCTAATTGGCCAACCTGCAGTTACATTAAGTAGTTTTTAAAGCTAGATCAGAAAGTACCTGAAAGATAATCATATAGAAGTGCATGAAAACTTAACTCCGACTCAGCCAAAACTGAAGTTTCTGTAGTGAGTGGTTTTAGTATTTTAGATTTTGGGCCAGGATTTTGACATATGATCAGCTTCAACGTGCAAACTTGTATTTAGAATTTCCTTTTCATAGAGTTAACAACAGATTACTCTGAGCAGTGAAGAAACTGGACAAATATGTGAACCATATACAAAAATCAAACATTAACTGTAGTGATTACAGTGATTACTCACAATATTAACGTCTTTGTACTTGAGCTTTAAAAACCAGAACATACAGATAAGAACTGAGAATATTTTGATCTTCCAATGGGAGACTGAGCAGGGATCCTACAGAGCAGTTTCCCACCATCGTAAGCAGGGCTCAGACCACTTTTGCTGCTCCGCTCTGTTAAGGACGCCGACAAGACAGGATTCCATACACTGTCAGTACACGGTGTTTCTAATCAATGACATCTATAGCAGATAGCTGACAGCTTTATTCATGAAAACACAGAATAAAACTTCCTCAACTAAGACTTAGTATTGCTTCATCAAAATGTAACAGTTTCTTCCTCTATTACAAAGCGAAAAAAACCGGATCCTTAGTTTAAACGGCATAATCACATTCATTTTTAAAGCTGACTTACTTTTTTTTGGTATCCTAGAAGTATAGGATGAAGTCCAGTGACCAGATTTTTTTTGCTGCTGTTTAAGAAAAGCTGTACTCTGCACAGATGTTATTTAAAATTTATTTACTGTTGTGATAAGGTGCTTAGATATTTGGCCTGTGGAACATTTCCATTCATTTTGAGTTCTCCAAACAGTTCTCAAGGCTTCTCAAACCCTTGTGATACAAGCAGCGTGCACACGAATGGGGCAGAGGGGAAATCAACAGTTTTAAACATTTAATTTTGAACTTTGAATAAGTTTCCCCCAAGAGCTTGAAGGGGGGCCTTTTAGACAACTTTGTAAAATTAGAACACACAACACAAGCTCTCTTCTGAGAAAACAAAGGAAAAAGAAAAACTATCCCTGTGTTTGCAGAAACTTTTTTTTTAAAAAAATATTATATTGGTTTAGTTAATACTTATAGATGCTTTGTTTCTGTGATAAAAGTTCTTTTCCAAAGGTCTTCACCTGTGCCATGAAAACAAATCCCAGGCCAAACCTTCCTTTGTGATGCCTCAGCCCAGGGGCCGCCTTTGTTCACACCTGTAAAGGAGAATTTAAAACAGAGCTAAAATAAAATTCACCCTGATCCTGAAGTCCTAAACGCTTTGTAAAGTTTATATTCCAAAACTATTGTGGTAAATTCTATTATGCAGAAACCAGTGCCACAGAACAATAAATAAAATGACTCGTCCATGCCACTGACAAAACCAAAATCCAATGGCTCTAACAGCTAAATCATAACAAGGCCCCAAACAAAAATATTAACCTGTGGCAGAATACTAGCGGTACCATGCCGTAATTTACACTTTTTACCTTAAGCTGGATCCAGCTTGACCTTTCTCCCAGCTCGCACACTCTCAACAGAACTTGCGCTTAGTTGTCAACTGCATTCATTACAGTTTATCCGCAGATCACGCAGGTAAAAGTATCTCCATCCTGCACTGCAAAACATTTTGACAAGACAGTTTTCCAGCAATTCTCATCTTTTTGTTGATACTGAGTATCAAACGTTTCAAAACAACTCTTAGGGATTTTTTCAGCCACCTGAGGAGAAGGCAAGGTTTTCAAGTCCACCAAAACCGCAGTGACTCTGCACGAAGGGACAAGCAGGAATCTCATCAAACGAATGAAGCACATTTTACCTATCATCTGCTACACTCAAGGAAAACGGTCCCATGTG
>NW_009627319.1:0-353 GCF_000690535.1 Cariama cristata | reverse complement strand
CGCCACCGTCAGAACGCTAGTGGATCCAATACCCGACACAGATAGCAAACCCTGCCAGGACATATCTGGCACCTCGTCTCAGAAATCTGCCCGGGAAAAAGACAGAGGAGAATATACCTCCTGTTGGCAACGCAGGCGCTGCCCCACCACTTCATCCAACAACTGGACGTAACAGCAAGAGCAGGCTTCCCGGAGACTGCAAGGCTCCTGGTGGCACGGCCAGAGCAGCTACAACCACCTCCAGGGAAGCTTTCCAGCGGGGCAACCGACCGACCGGGGATTTCTTCGCACAAGCAACACCTCCCTGTCCTCCCTCCCTCCCTCTCTCTCTGCCCAGAGCCCTCAGCCGCCCC
>NW_009627318.1:0-425 GCF_000690535.1 Cariama cristata | reverse complement strand
GGGGCCTGCCTGTCCGGACGGTGGAGGCTTATCAATGGGTAAGTGCTGATGACCCATACATTTTAATTCCAGCTGGTCATCAAGAACCATTGGTGACGTTTTAATAGATAAGGGAGCATCAATTTCAGTACTAACTTCACTAACATTGTAGGATGCGATTTTAACTATTCAGCTCCCGTTACGACTTATCAGCTGTTATGGTTCAATTATACCCTAGTTAAAGATGTACTTCCTACTCCTATTGGAGTAAATCCTGCTCTAGTAAGAAAACTACTAAACATGAAGATTTATATCAAGTGGACAAAAAACCCTAATCACAGTCCATCTTGATGCAGGAGAAATACATTGTGTCATGGAAAGGGTAAAACAGGATGGAGAACACCACTGGTGGAAAATTCTCTTTGGGCGGTCACCAACAGCTACAG